>NW_026697202.1:0-31397 GCF_030435755.1 Ochotona princeps | reverse complement strand
AATATTTGCGTCTAGAGCCTTTGCATTGAGGGCTATCTGAAAATGGCTGTGGCGCTGAAGCTGCCTGTGATTGTGGAGTTGGTGGCATGTGAAACCCGCATGTGGAGCATTCGTTTGTGTGGGATGCTCACCAAGCTTCATGTCAGTCCTAGCCACTCAAAGGGCACTAAGCATAGAGTGTGAAAACTGAGTTTCCTTGAGAGCTGCTTGGAAGCCTGATGGTGTGTGAAGTTAGTGAGCCAAATGGAGTTGTTCTCCCAGAAGAACCACTCGGCTGATCCTTCTTCAATATGCCCTTCACCAACATGCAATGTTTCCTTGATTGAATTAGCTCTCACACCAATATTTGCGTCTAGAGCCTTTGCATTGAGGGCTATCTGAAAATGGCTGTGGCGCTGAAGTTGCCTGTGATTGTGGAGTTGGTGGCATGTGAAACCCGCATGTGGAGCATTCGTTTGTGTGGGATGCTCTACCAGGTTCATTTCAGACCTAGGTACTCAAAGGGCACTAAGCATAGAGTGTGAAAACTGAGTTTCCTTGAGAGCTGCTTGGAAGCCTAATGGTGTGTGAAGTTAGTGAGCCAAATGGAGTTGTTCTCCCACAAGAACCACTCGGCTGATCCTTATTCAATATGCCCTTCATCAACATGCAGTGTTTCCTTGATTGAATTAGCTCTCACACCAATATTTGCGTCTAGAGCCTTTGCATTGAGGGCTATCTGAAAATGGCTGGGGCGCTGAAGTTGCCTGTGAATGTGGAGTTGGTGGCATGTGAAACCCGCATGTGGAGCATTCGTTTGTGTGGCATGCTCTACCAGGTTCATTCCTAGATAATGCACTCAAAGGGCACTAAGCATAGAGTGTGAAAACTGAGTTTCCTTGAGAGCTGCTTGGAAGCCTGATGGTGTGTGAAGTTAGTGAGCCAAATGGAGTTGTTCTCCCACAAGAACCACTCGGCTGATCCTTCTTCAATATGCCCTTCACCAACATGCAGTGTTTCCTTGATTGAATTAGCTCTCACACCAATATTTGCGTCTAGAGCCTTTGCATTGAGGGCTATCTGAAAACGGCTGTGGCGTTGAAGTTGCCTGTGAATGTGGAGTTGGTGGCATTAGTTGCCTGTGAATGTGGAGTTGGTGGCATGTGAAACCCGCATGTGAGCATTCGTTTGTGTGGGATGCTCTACAGGTTCATTCCTAGATAATGCACTCAAAGGGCACTAAGCATAGAGTGTGAAAACTGAGTTTCCTTGAGAGCTGCTTGGAAGCCTGAATGTGTGTGAAGTTAGTGAGCCAAATGGAGTTGTTCTCCACAAGAACCACTCAGCTGATCCTTCTTCAATATGCCCTTCACCAACATGCAGTGTTCCTTGATTGAATTAGCTCTCACACCAATATTTGCGTCTAGAGCCTTTGCATTGAGGGCTATCTGAAAACGGCTGTGGCGCTGAAGTTGCCTGTGAATGTGGAGTTGGTGGCATGTGAAACCCGCATTTGGAGCATTCGTTTTGTGTGGGATGCTCACCAAGCTTCATTTCAGTCCTAGGCACTCAAAGGGCACTAGCATAGAGTGTGAAAACTGAGTTTCCTTGAGAGCTGCTTGGAAGCCTGATGGTGTGTGAAGTTAATGAGCCAAATGGAGTTGTTCTCACACAAGAACCACTCGGCTGATCCTTCTTCAATATGCCTTCACCAACATGCAGTGTTCCTTGATTGAATTAGCTCTCACACCAATATTTGCGTCTAGAGCCTTTGCATTGAGGACTATCTGAAAACGGCTGTGGGGCTGAAGTTGCCTGTGAATGTGGAGTTGGTGGCATGTGAAACCCGCATGTGGAGCATTCGTTTGTGTGGGATGTTCACCAGGTTCATTCCTAGATAATGCACTCAAAGGGTACTAAGCATAGAGTGTGAAAACTGAGTTTCCTTGAGAGCTGCTTGAAGCCTGATGGTGTGTGAAGTTAGTGAGCCAAATGGAGTTGTTCTCCCACAAGAACCACTCGGCTGATCCATCTTCAATATGCCATTCACCAACATGCAGTGTTTCCTTGATTGAATTAGCTCTCACACCAATATTGCGTCTAGAGCCTTTGCATTGAGGCTATCTGAAAATGGCTGTGGCTCTGAAGTTGCCTGTGATTGTGGAGTTGGTGGCATGTGAAACCCGCATGTGGAGCATTCCACTCAAAGGGCACTAAGCATAGAGTGTGAAAACTGAGTTTCCTTGAGAGCTGCTTGGAAGCCTGATGGGTGTGTGAAGTTAGTGAGCCAAATGGAGTTGTTCTCCCACTAGAACCACTCGGCTGATCCTTCTTCAATATGCCCTCACCCACATGCAGTGTTTCCTTGATTGAATTAGCTCTCACACCAATATTTGCGTCTAGAGCCTTTGCATTGAGGGCTATCTGAAAATGGCTGTGGCGCTGAAGTTGCCTGTGATTGTGGAGTTGGTGGCATGTGAAACCCGCATGTGGAGCATTCGTTTGTGTGGGATGCTCACCAAGCTTCATGTCAGTCCTAGCCACTCAAAGGGCACTAAGCATAGAGTGTGAAAACTGAGTTTCCTTGAGAGCTGCTTGGAAGCCTGATGGTGTGTGAAGTTAGTGAGCCAAATGGAGTTGTTCTCCCACAAGAACCACTCGGCTGATCCTTCTTCAATATGCCCTTCACCAACATGCAGTGTTTCCTTGATTGAATTAGCTCTCACACCAATATTTGCGTCTAGAGCCTTTGCATTGAGGGCTATCTGAAAACGGCTGTGGCGCTGAAGTTGCCTGTGAATGTGGAGTTGGTGGCATGTGAGAACCCGCATGTGGAGCATTCGTTTGTGTGGGATGCTCTACCAGGTTCATTCCTAGATAATGCACTCAAAGGGCACTAAGCATAGAGTGTGAAAACTGAGTTTCCTTGAGAGCTGCTTGGAAGCCTGATGGTGTGTGAGTTAGTGAGCCAAATGGAGTTGTTCTCCCACAAGAACCACTCGGCTGATCCTTCTTCAATATGCCCTTCACCAACATGCAATGTTTCCTTGATTGAATTAGCTCTCACACCAATATTTGCGTCTAGAGCCTTTGCATTGAGGGCTATCTGAAAATGGCTGTGGCGCTGAAGTTGCCTGTGAATGTGGAGTGGTGGCAATGTGAATCCCGCATGTGGAGCATTCGTTTGTGTGGGATGCTCTACCAGGTTCATTTCAGTCCTAGGTACTCAAAGGGCACTAAGCATAGAGTGTGAAAACTGAGTTTCCTTGAGAGCTGCTTGAAGCCTGATGGTGTGTGAAGTTAGTGAGCCAAATGGAGTTGTTCTCCCACAAGAACCACTCGGCTGATCCTTATTCAATATGCCCTTCACCAACATGCAGTGTTTCCTTGATTGAATTAGCTCTCACACCAATATTTGCGTCTAGAGCCTTTGCATTGAGGGCTATCTGAAACGGCTGTGGCGCTGAAGTTGCCTGTGAATGTGGAGTTGGTGGCATGTGAACCCGCATGTGGAGCATTCGTTTGTGTGGGATGCTCTACCAGGTTCATTCCTAGATAATGCACTCAAAGGGCACTAAGCATAGAGTGTGAAAACTGAGTTTCCTTGAGAGCTGCTTGGAAGCCTGATGGTTTGTGAAGTTAGTGAGCCAAATGGAGTTGTTCTCCCACAAGAACCACTCTGCTGATCCTTCTTCAATATGCCCTTCACCAACATGCAGTGTTTCCTTGATTGAATTAGCTCTCACACCAATATTTGCGTCTAGAGCCTTTGCATTGAGGGCTATCTGAAAACGGCTGTGGCGCGGAAGTTGCCTGTGAATGTGGAGTTGGTGGCATGTGAAACCCGCATGTGGAGCATTCGTTTGTGTGGGATGCTCACCAAGCTTCATTTCAGCCCTAGGTACTCAAAGGGCACTAAGCATAGAGTGTGAAAACTGAGTTTCCTTGAGAGCTGCTTGGAAGCCTGATGGTGTGTGAAGTTAATGAGCCCAAATGGAGTTGTTCTCACACAAGAACCACTCGGCTGATCCTTCTTCAATATGCCCTTCACCCAACATGCAGTGTTTCCTTGATTGAATTAGCTCTCACACCAATATTTGCGTCTAGAGCCTTTGCATTGAGGACTATCTGAAAACGGCTGTGGGGCTGAAGTTGCCTGTGAATGTGGAGTTGGTGGCATGTGAAACCCGCATGTGGAGCATTCGTTTGTGTGGATGTTCACCAGGTTCATTCCTAGATAATGCACTCAAAGGGTACTAAGCATAGAGTGTGAAAACTGAGTTTCCTTGAGAGCTGCTTGGAAGCCTGATGGTGTGTGAAGTTAGTGAGCCAAATGGAGTTGTTCTCCCACAAGAACCACTCGGCTGATCCTTCTTCAATATGCCATTCACCAACATGCAATGTTTCCTTGATTGAATTAGCTCTCACACCAATATTTGCGTCTAGAGCCTTTGCATTGAGGGCTATCTGAAAATGGCTGTGGCGCTGAAGCTGCCTGTGATTGTGGAGTTGGTGGCATGTGAAACCCGCATGTGGAGCATTCGTTTGTGTGGGATGCTCACCAAGCTTCATGTCAGTCCTAGCCACTCAAAGGGCACTAAGCATAGAGTGTGAAAACTGAGTTTCCTTGAGAGCAGCTTGGAAGCCTGATGGTGTGTGAAGTTAGTGAGCCAAATGGAGTTGTTCTCCCACAGAACCACTCGGCTGATCCTTCTTCAATATGCCCTTCACCAACATGCAGTGTTTTCCTTGATTGAATTAGCTCTCACACCAATATTTGCGTCTAGAGCCTTTGCATTGAGGGCTATCTGAAAACGGCTGTTGGGCTGAAGTTGCCTGTGAATGTGGAGTTGGTGGCATGTGAATCCCGCATGTGGAGCATTCGTTTGTGTGGGATGTTCACCAGGTTCATTCCTAGATAATGCACTCAAAGGGTACTAAGCATAGAGTGTGAAAACTGAGTTTCCTTGAGAGCTGCTTGGAAGCCTGATGGTGTGTGAAGTTAGTGAGCCAATGGAGTTGTTCTCCCACAAGAACCACTCTGCTGATCCTTCTTCAATATGCCATTCACCAACATGCAATGTTTCCTTGATTGAATTAGCTCATACACCAATATTTGCGTCTAGAGCCTTTGCATTGAGGGCTATCTGAAAATGGCTGTGGCGCTGAAGCTGCTTGTGATTGTGGAGTTGGTGGCATGTGAAAACCCGCATGTGGAGCATTCGTTTGTGTGGGATGCTCACCAAGCTTCATGTCAGTCCTAGCCACTTCAAAGGGCACTAAGCATAGAGTGTGAAACTGAGTTTCCTTGAGAGCAGCTTGGAAGCCTGATGGTGTGTGAAGTTAGTGAGCCAAATGGAGTTGTTCTCCCACAAGAACCACTCGGCTGATCCTTCTTCAATATGCCCTTCACCAACATGCAGTGTTTCCTTGATTGAATTAGCTCTCACACCAATATTTGCGTCTAGAGCCTTTGCATTGAGGGCTATCTGAAAATGGCTGTGCGCTGAAGTTGCCTGTGATTGTGGAGTTGGTGGCATGTGAAACCCGCATGTGGAGCATTCGTTTGTGTGGGATGCTCACCAAGCTTCATGTCAGTCCTAGCCACTCAAAGGGCACTAAGCATAGAGTGTGAAAAACTGAGTTTCCTTGAGAGCTGCTTGGAAGCCTGATGTGTGTGAAGTTAGTGAGCCAAATGGAGTTGTTCTCCCACAAGAACCACTCGGCTGATCCTTCTTCAATATGCCCTTCACCAACATGCAGTGTTTCCTTGATTGAATTAGCTCTCACACCAATATTTGCGTCTAGAGCCTTTGCATTGAGGGCTATCTGAAAACGGCTGTGGCGCTGAAGTTGCCTGTGAATGTGGAGTTGGTGGCATGTGAAACCCGCATGTGGAGCATTCGTTTGTGTGGGATGCTCTACCAGGTTCATTCCTAGATAATGCACTCAAAGGGCACTAAGCATAGAGTGTGAAAACTGAGTTTCCTTGAGAGCTGCTTGGAAGCCTGATGGTGTGTGAAGTTAGTGAGGCAAATGGAGTTTTCTCCCACAAGAACCACTCGGCTGATCCTTCTTCAATATGCCCTTCACCAACATGCAATGTTTCCTTGATTGAATTAGCTCTCACACCAATATTTGCGTCTAGAGCCTTTGCATTGAGGGCTATCTGAAAATGGCTGTGGCGCTGAAGTTGCCTGTGAATGTGGAGTTGGTGGCATGTGAAACCCGCATGTGGAGCATTCGTTTGTGTGGGATGCTCTACCAGGTTCATTTCAGTCCTAGGTACTCAAAGGGCACTAAGCATAGAGTGTGAAAACTGAGTTTCCTTGAGAGCTGCTTGGAAGCCTGATGGTGTGTGAAGTTAGTGAGCCAAATGAGTTGTTCTCCCACAAGAACCACTCGGCTGATCCTTCCTCAATATGCCCTTCACCAACATGCAGTGTTTCCTTGATTGAATTAGCTCTCACACCAATATTTGCGTCTAGAGCCTTTGCATTGAGGGCTATCTGAAAACGGCTGTGGCGCTGAAGTTGCCTGTGAATGTGGAGTTGGTGGCATGTGAAACCCGCATGTGGAGCATTCGTTTGTGTGGGATGCTCTACCAGGTTCATTCCTAGATAATGCACTCAAAGGGCACTAAGCATAGAGTGTGAAAACTGAGTTTCCTTGAGAGCTGCTTGGAAGCCTTATGGTGTGTGAAGTTAGTGAGCCAAATGGAGTTGTTCTCCACAAGAACACTCTGCTGATCCTTCTTCAATATGCCCTTCACCAACATGCAGTGTTTCCTTGATTGAATTAGCTCTCACACCAATATTTGCGTCTAGAGCCTTTGCATTGAGGGCTATCTGAAAACGGCTGTGGCGCTGAAGTTGCCTGTGAATGTGGAGGTTGGTGGCATGTGAAACCCGCATTTGGAGCATTCGTTTGTGTGGGATGCTCACCAAGCTTCATTTCAGCCATAGGTACTCAAAGGGCACTAAGCATAGAGTGTGAAAACTGAGTTTCCTTGAGAGCTGCTTGGAAGCCTGATGGTGTGTGAAGTTAATGAGCCAAATGGAGTTGTTCTCACACAAGAACCACTCGGCTGATCCTTCTTCAATATGGCCCTTCACCAACATGCAGTGTTTCCTTGATTGAATTAGCTCTCACATCAATATTTGCGTCTAGAGCCTTTGCATTGAGGACTATCTGAAAACGGCTGTGGGGCTGAAGTTGCCTGTGAATGTGGAGTTGGTGGCATGTGAAACCCGCATGTGGAGCATTCGTTTGTGTGGGATGTTCACCAGGTTCATTCCTAGATAAGCACTCAAAGGGTACTAAGCATTGAGTGTGAAAACTGAGTTTCCTTGAGAGCTGCTTGGAAGCCTGATGGTGTGTGAAGTTAGTGAGCCAAATGGAGTTTGTTCTCCCACAAGAACCACTCGGCTGATCCTTCTTCAATATGCCCTTCACCAACATGCAATGTTCCTTGATTGAATTAGCTCTCACACCAATATTTGCGTCTAGAGCCTTTGCATTGAGGGCTATCTGAAAATGGCTGTGGCGCTGAAGTTGCCTGTGATTGTGGAGTTGGTGGCATGTGAAACCCGCATGTGGAGCATTCGTTTGTGTGGGATTGCTCACCAAGCTTCATGTCAGTCCTAGCCACTCAAAGGGCACTAAGCATAGAGTGTGAAAACTGAGTTTCCTTGAGAGCTGCTTGGAAGCCTGATGGTGTGTGAAGTTAGTGAGCCAAATGGAGTTGTTCTCCCACAAGAACCACTCGGCTGATCCTTCTTCAATATGCCCTTCACCAACATGCAGTGTTTCCTTGATTGAATTAGCTCTCACACCAATATTTGCGTCTAGAGCCTTTGCATTGAGGGCTATCTGAAAACGGCTGTGGCGCTGAAGTTGCCTGTGAATGTGGAGTTGGTGGCATGTGAAACCCGCATGTGGAGCATTCGTTTGTGTGGGATGCTCTACCAGGTTCATTCCTAGATAATGCACTCAAAGGGCACTAAGCATAGAGTGTGAAAACTGAGTTTCCTTGAGAGCTGCTTGGAAGCCTGATGTGTGTGAGTTAGTGAGCCAAATGGAGTTGTTCTCCCACAAGAACCACTCGGCTGATCCTTCTTCAATATGCCCTTCACCAACATGCAATGTTTCCTTGATTGAATTAGCTCTCACACCAATATTTGCGTCTAGAGCCTTTGCATTGAGGGCTATCTGAAAATGGCTGTGGCGCTGAAGTTGCCTGTGAATGTGGAGTTGGTGGCATGTGAAACCCGCATGTGGAGCATTCGTTTGTGTGGGATGCTCTACCAGGTTCATTTCAGTCCTAGGTACTCAAAGGGCACTAAGCATAGAGTGTGAAAACTGAGTTTCCTTGAGAGCTGCTTGGAAGCCTGATGGTGTGTGAAGTTAGTGAGCCAAATGGAGTTGTTCTCCCACAAGAACCACTCGGCTGATCCTTATTCAATATGCCCTTCACCAACATGCAGTGTTTCCTTGATTGAATTAGCTCTCACACCAATATTTGCGTCTAGAGCCTTTGCATTGAGGGCTATCTGAAAACGGCTGTGGCGCTGAAGTTGCCTGTGAATGTGGAGTTGGTGGCATGTGAAACCCGCATGTGGAGCATTCGTTTGTGTGGGATGCTCTACCAGGTTCATTCCTAGATAATGCACTCAAAGGGCACTAAGCATAGAGTGTGAAAACTGAGTTTCCTTGAGAGCTGCTTGGAAGCCTGATGGTGTGTGAAGTTAGTGAGCCAAATGGAGTTGTTCTCCCACAAGAACCACTCTGCTGATCCTTCTTCAATATGCCCTTCACCAACATGCAGTGTTTCCTTGATTGAATTAGCTCTCACACCAATATTTGCGTCTAGAGCCTTTGCATTGAGGGCTATCTGAAAACGGCTGTGGCGCGGAAGTTGCCTGTGAATGTGGAGTTGGTGGCATGTGAAACCCGCATGTGGAGCATTCGTTTGTGTGGGATGCTCACCAAGCTTCATTTCAGCCATAGGTACTCAAAGGGCACTAAGCATAGAGTGTGAAAACTGAGTTTCCTTGAGAGCTGCTTGGAAGCCTGATGGTGTGTGAAGTTAATGAGCCAAATGGAGTTGTTCTCACACAAGAACCACTCGGCTGATCCTTCTTCAATATGCCCTTCACCAACATGCAGTGTTTCCTTGATTGAATTAGCTCTCACACCAATATTTGCGTCTAGAGCCTTTGCATTGAGGACTATCTGAAAACGGCTGTGGGGCTGAAGTTGCCTGTGAATGTGGAGTTGGTGGCATGTGAAACCCGCATGTGGAGCATTCGTTTGTGTGGGATGTTCACCAGGTTCATTCCTAGATAATGCACTCAAAGGGTACTAAGCATAGAGTGTGAAAACTGAGTTTCCTTGAGAGCTGCTTGGAAGCCTGATGGTGTGTGAAGTTAGTGAGCCAAATGGAGTTGTTCTCCCACAAGAACCACTCGGCTGATCCTTCTTCAATATGCCATTCACCAACATGCAATGTTTCCTTGATTGAATTAGCTCTCACACCAATATTTGCGTCTAGAGCCTTTGCATTGAGGGCTATCTGAAAATGGCTGTGGCGCTGAAGCTGCCTGTGATTGTGGAGTTGGTGGCATGTGAAACCCGCATGTGGAGCATTCGTTTGTGTGGGATGCTCACCAAGCTTCATGTCAGTCCTAGCCACTCAAAGGGCACTAAGCATAGAGTGTGAAAACTGAGTTTCCTTGAGAGCAGCTTGGAAGCCTGATGGTGTGTGAAGTTAGTGAGCCAAATGGAGTTGTTCTCCCACAAGAACCACTCGGCTGATCCTTCTTCAATATGCCCTTCACCAACATGCAGTGTTTCCTTGATTGAATTAGCTCTCACACCAATATTTGCGTCTAGAGCCTTTGCATTGAGGGCTATCTGAAAACGGCTGTTGGGCTGAAGTTGCCTGTGAATGTGGAGTTGGTGGCATGTGAATCCCGCATGTGGAGCATTCGTTTGTGTGGGATGTTCACCAGGTTCATTCCTAGATAATGCACTCAAAGGGTACTAAGCATAGAGTGTGAAAACTGAGTTTCCTTGAGAGCTGCTTGGAAGCCTGATGGTGTGTGAAGTTAGTGAGCCAAATGAGTTGTTCTCCCACAAGAACCACTCGGCTGATCCTTCTTCAATATGCCATTCACCAACATGCAATGTTTCCTTGATTGATTAGCTCATACACCAATATTTGCGTCTAGAGCCTTTGCATTGAGGGCTATCTGAAAATGGCTGTGGCGCTGAAGCTGCCTGTGATTGTGGAGTTGGTGGCATGTGAAACCCGCATGTGGAGCATTCGTTTGTGTGGGATGCTCACCAAGCTTCATGTCAGTCCTAGCCACTCAAAGGGCACTAAGCATAGAGTGTGAAAACTGAGTTTCCTTGAGAGCAGCTTGGAAGCCTGATGGTGTGTGAAGTTAGTGAGCCAAATGGAGTTGTTCTCCACAAGAACCACTCGGCTGATCCTTCTTCAATATGCCCTTCACCAACATGCAGTGTTTCCTTGATTGAATTAGCTCTCACACCAATATTTGCGTCTAGAGCCTTTGCATTGAGGGCTATCTGAAAATGGCTGTGGCGCTGAAGTTGCCTGTGATTGTGGAGTTGGTGGCATGTGAAACCCGCATGTGGAGCATCGTTTGTGTGGGATGCTCACCAAGCTTCATGTCAGTCCTAGCCACTCAAAGGGCACTAAGCATAGAGTGTGAAAACTGAGTTTCCTTGAGAGCTGCTTGGAAGCCTGATGGTGTGTGAAGTTAGTGAGCCAAATGGAGTTGTTCTCCCACAAGAACCACTCGGCTGATCCTTCTTCAATATGCCCTTCACCAACATGCAGTGTTTCCTTGATTGAATTAGCTCTCACACCAATATTTGCGTCTAGAGCCTTTGCATTGAGGGCTATCTGAAAACGGCTGTGGCGCTGAAGTTGCCTGTGAATGTGGAGTTGGTGGCATGTGAAACCCGCATGTGGAGCATTCGTTTGTGTGGGATGCTCTACCAGGTTCATTCCTAGATAATGCACTCAAAGGGCACTAAGCATAGAGTGTGAAAACTGAGTTTCCTTGAGAGCTGCTTGGAAGCCTGATGGTGTGTGAAGTTAGTGAGCCAAATGGAGTTGTTCTCCCACAAGAACCACTCGGCTGATCCTTCTTCAATATGCCCTTCACCAACATGCAATGTTTCCTTGATTGAATTAGCTCTCACACCAATATTTGCGTCTAGAGCCTTTGCATTGAGGGCTATCTGAAAATGGCTGTGGCGCTGAAGTTGCCTGTGAATGTGGAGTTGGTGCATGTGAAACCCGCATGTGGAGCATTCGTTTGTGTGGGATGCTCTACCAGGTTCATTTCAGTCCTAGGTACTCAAAGGGCACTAAGCATAGAGTGTGAAACTGAGTTTCCTTGAGAGCTGCTTGGAAGCCTGATGGTGTGTGAAGTTAGTGAGCCAAATGGAGTTGTTCTCCCACAAGAACCACTCGGCTGATCCTTCCTCAATATGCCCTTCACCAACATGCAGTGTTTCCTTGATTGAATTAGCTCTCACACCAATATTTGCGTCTAGAGCCTTTGCATTGAGGGCTATCTGAAAACGGCTGTGGCGCTGAAGTTGCCTGTGAATGTGGAGTTGGTGGCATGTGAAACCCGCATGTGGAGCATTCGTTTGTGTGGGATGCTCTACCAGGTTCATTCCTAGATAATGCACTCAAGGGCACTAAGCATAGAGTGTGAAAACTGAGTTTCCTTGAGAGCTGCTTGGAAGCCTGATGGTGTGTGAAGTTAGTGAGCCAAATGGAGTTGTTCTCCCACAAGAACCACTCTGCTGATCCCTTCTTCAATATGCCTTCACCAACATGCAGTGTTTCCTTGATTGAATTAGCTCTCACACCAATATTGCGTCTAGAGCCTTTGCATTGAGGGCTATCTGAAAACGGCTGTGGCGCTGAAGTTGCCTGTGAATGTGGAGTTGGTGGCATGTGAAACCCGCATTTGGAGCATTCGTTTGTGTGGGATGCTCACCAAGCTTCATTTCAGCCATAGGTACTCAAAGGGCACTAAGCATAGAGTGTGAAAACTGAGTTTCCTTGAGAGCTGCTTGGAAGCCTGATGGTGTGTGAAGTTAATGAGCCAAATGGAGTTGTTCTCACACAAGAACCACTCGGCTGATCCTTCTTCAATATGCCCTTCACCAACATGCAGTGTTTCCTTGATTGAATTAGCTCTCACACCAATATTTGCGTCTAGAGCCTTTGCATTGAGGACTATCTGAAAAACGGCTGTGGGGCTGAAGTTGCCTGTGAATGTGGAGTTGGTGGCATGTGAAACCCGCATGTGGAGCATTCGTTTGTGTGGGATGTTCACCAGGTTCATTCCTAGATAATGCACTCAAAGGGTACTAAGCATTGAGTGTGAAAACTGAGTTTCCTTGAGAGCTGCTTGGAAGCCTGATGGTGTGTGAAGTTAGTGAGCCAAATGGAGTTGTTCTCCACAAGAACCACTCGGCTGATCCTTCTTCAATATGCCCTTCACCAACATGCAATGTTTCCTTGATTGAATTAGCTCTCACACCAATATTTGCGTCTAGAGCCTTTGCATTGAGGGCTATCTGAAAATGGCTGTGGCGCTGAAGTTGCCTGTGATTGTGGAGTTGGTGGCATGTGAAACCCGCATGTGGAGCATTCGTTTGTGTGGGATGCTCACCAAGCTTCATGTCAGTCCTAGCCACTCAAAGGGCACTAAGCATAGAGTGTGAAAACTGAGTTTCCTTGAGAGCTGCTTGGAAGCCTGATGGTGTGTGAAGTTAGTGAGCCAAATGGAGTTGTTCTCCCACAAGAACCACTCGGCTGATCCTTCTTCAATATGCCCTTCACCAACATGCAGTGTTTCCTTGATTGAATTAGCTCTCACCAATATTTGCGTCTAGAGCCTTTGCATTGAGGGCTATCTGAAAACGGCTGTGGCGCTGAAGTTGCCTGTGAATGTGGAGTTGGTGGCATGTGAAACCCGCATGTGGAGCATTCGTTTGTGTGGGATGCTCTACCAGGTTCATTCCTAGATAATGCACTCAAAGGGCACTAAGCATAGAGTGTGAAAACTGAGTTTCCTTGAGAGCTGCTTGGAAGCCTGATGGTGTGTGAAGTTAGTGAGCCAAATGGAGTTGTTCTCCCACAAGAACCACTCGGCTGATCCTTCTTCAATATGCCCTTCACCAACATGCAATGTTTCCTTGATTGAATTAGGTCTCACACCAATATTTGCGTCTAGAGCCTTTGCATTGAGGGCTATCTGAAAATGGCTGTGGCGCTGAAGTTGCCTGTGAATGTGGAGTTGGTGGCATGTGAAACCCGCATGTGGAGCATTCGTTTGTGTGGGATGCTCTACCAGGTTCATTTCAGTCCTAGGTACTCAAAGGGCACTAAGCATAGAGTGTGAAAACTGAGTTTCCTTGAGAGCTGCTTGGAAGCCTAATGGTGTGTGAAGTTAGTGAGCCAAATGGAGTTGTTCTCCCACAAGAACCACTCGGCTGATCCTTATTCAATATGCCCTTCACCAACATGCAGTGTTTCCTTGATTGAATTAGCTCTCACACCAATATTTGCGTCTAGAGCCTTTGCATTGAGGGCTATCTGAAAACGGCTGTGGCGCTGAAGTTGCCTGTGAATGTGGAGTTGGTGGCATGTGAAACCCGCATGTGGAGCATTCGTTTGTGTGGCATGCTCTACCAGGTTCATTCCTAGATAATGCACTCAAAGGGCACTAAGCATAGAGTGTGAAAACTGAGTTTCCTTGAGAGCTGCTTGGAAGCCTGATGGTGTGTGAAGTTAGTGAGCCAAATGCAGTTGTTCTCCCACAAGAACCACTCGGCTGATCCTTCCTCAATATGCCCTTCACCAACATACAGTGTTTCCTTGATTGAATTGTCCCCCACACCAATATTTGCGTCTAGAGCCTTTGCATTGAGGGCTATCTGAAAACGGCTGTGGCGCGGAAGTTGCCTGTGAATGTGGAGTTGGTGGCCTGTGAAACCCACATGTGGAGCATTCGTTTGTGTGGGATGCTCTACCAGGTTCATTCCTAGATAATGCACTCAAAGGGCACTAAGCATAGAGTGTGAAAACTGAGTTTCCTTGAGAGCTGCTTGGAAGCCTGATGGTGTGTGAAGTTAGTGAGCCAAATGGAGTTGTTCTCCCACAAGAACCACTCAGCTGATCCTTCTTCAATATGCCCTTCACCAACATGCAGTGTTTCCTTGATTGAATTAGCTCTCACACCAATATTTGCGTCTAGAGCCTTTGCATTGAGGGCTATTTGAAAACGGCTGTGGCGCTGAAGTTGCCTGTGAATGTGGAGTTGGTGGCATGTGAAACCCGCATTTGGAGCATTCGTTTGTGTGGGATGCTCACCAAGCTTCATTTCAGCCCTAGGTACTCAAAGGGCACTAAGCATAGAGTGTGAAAACTGAGTTTCCTTGAGAGCTGCTTGGAAGCCTGATGGTGTGTGAAGTTCATGAGCCAAATGGAGTTGTTCTCACACAAGAACCACTCGGCTGATCCTTCTTCAATATGCCCTTCACCAACATGCAGTGTTTCCTTGATTGAATTAGCTCTCACACCAATATTTGCGTCTAGAGCCTTTGCATTGAGGACTATCTGAAAACAGCTGTGGGGCTGAATTTGCCTGTGAATGTGGAGTTGGTGGCATGTGAAACCCGCATGTGGAGCATTCGTTTGTGTGGGATGTTCACCAGGTTCATTCCTAGATAATGCACTCAAAGGGTACTAAGCATAGAGTGTGAAAACTGAGTTTCCTTGAGAGCTGCTTGGAAGCCTGATGGTGTGTGAAGTTAGTGAGCCAAATGGAGTTGTTCTCCCACAAGAACCACTCGGCTGATCCTTCTTCAATATGCCATTCACCAACAGGCAATGTTTCCTTGATTGAATTAGCTCTCACACCAATATTTGCGTCTAGAGCCTTTGCATTGAGGGCTATCTGAAAATGGCTGTGGCGCTGAAGCTGCCTGTGAATGTGGAGTTGGTGGCATGTGAAACCCGCATGTGGAGCATTCGTTTGTGTGGGATGCTCACCAAGCTTCATGTCAGTCCTAGCCACTCAAAGGGCACTAAGCATAGAGTGTGAAAACTGAGTTTCCTTGAGAGCAGCTTGTCAGCCTGATGGTGTGTGAAGTTAGTGAGCCAAATGGAGTTGTTCTCCCACAAGAACCACTCGGCTGATCCTTCTTCAATATGCCCTTCACCAACATGCAGTGTTTCCTTGATTGAATTAGCTCTCACACCAATATTTGCGTCCAGAGCCTTTGCATTGAGGGCTATCTGAAAACGGCTGTGGGGCTGAAGTTGCCTGTGAATGTGGAGTTGGTGGCATGTGAATCCCGCATGTGGAGCATTCGTTTTTGTGGGATGTTCTACCAGGTTCATTCCTAGATAATGCACTCAAAGGGTACTAAGCATTGAGTGTGAAAACTGAGTTTCCTTGAGAGCTGCTTGGAAGCCTGATGGTGTGTGAAGTTAGTGAGCCAAATGGAGTTGTTCTCCCACAAGAACCACTCGGCTGATCCTTCTTCAAATGCCCTTCACCAACATGCAATGTTTCCTTGATTGAATTAGCTCTCACACCAATATTTGCGTCTAGAGCCTTTGCATTGAGGGCTATCTGAAAATGGCTGTGGCGCTGAAGTTGCCTGTGATTGTGGAGTTGGTGGCATGTGAAACCCGCATGTGGACCATTCGTTTGTGTGGGATGCTCACCAAGCTTCATGTCAGTCCTAGCCACTCAAAGGGCACTAAGCATAGAGTGTGAAAACTGAGTTTCCTTGAGAGCTGCTTGGAAGCCTGATGGTGTGTGAAGTTAGTGAGCCAAATGGAGTTGTTCTCCCACAAGAACCACTCGGCTGATCCTTCTTCAATATGCCCTTCACCAACATGCAGTGTTTCCTTGATTGAATTAGCTCTCACACCAATATTTGCGTCTAGAGCCTTTGCATTGAGGGCTATCTGAAAACGGCTGTGGCGCTGAAGTTGCCTGTGAATGTGGAGTTGGTGGCATGTGAAACCCGCATGTGGAGCATTCGTTTGTGTGGGATGCTCTACCAGGTTCATTCCTAGATAATGCACTCAAAGGGCACTAAGCATAGAGTGTGAAAACTGAGTTTCCTTGAGAGCTGCTTGGAAGCCTGATGGTGTGTGAAGTTAGTGAGCCAAATGGAGTTGTTCTCCCACAAGAACCACTCGGCTGATCCTTCTTCAATATGCCCTTCACCAACATGCAATGTTTCCTTGATTGAATTAGCTCTCACACCAATATTTGCGTCTAGAGCCTTTGCATTGAGGGCTATCTGAAAATGGCTGTGGCGCTGAAGTTGCCTGTCAATGTGGAGTTGGTGGCATGTGAAACCCGCATGTGGAGCATTCGTTTGTGTGGGATGCTCTACCAGGTTCATTTCAGTCCTAGGTACTCAAAGGGTACTAAGCATAGAGTGTGAAAACTGAGTTTCCTTGAGAGCTGCTTGGAAGCCTGATGGTGTGTGAAGTTAGTGAGCCAAATGGAGTTGTTCTCCCACAAGAACCACTCGGCTGATCCTTATTCAATATGCCCTTCACCAACATGCAGTGTTTCCTTGATTGAATTAGCTCTCACACCAATATTTGCGTCTAGAGCCTTTGCATTGAGGGCTATCTGAAAACGGCTGTGGCGCTGAAGTTGCCTGTGAATGTGGAGTTGGTGGCATGTGAAACCCGCATGTGGAGCATTCGTTTGTGTGGGATGCTCTACCAGGTTCATTCCTAGATAATGCACTCAAAGGGCACTAAGCATAGAGTGTGAAAACTGAGTTTCCTTGAGAGCTGCTTGGAAGCCTGATGGTGTGTGAAGTTAGTGAGCCAAATGGAGTTGTTCTCCCACAAGAACCACTCGGCTGATCCTTCTTCAATATGCCCTGCACCAACATGCAGTGTTTCCTTGATTGAATTAGCTCTCACACCAATATTTGCGTCTAGAGCCTTTGCATTGAGGGCTATCTGAAAACGGCTGTGGCGCTGAAGTTGCCTGTGAATGTGGAGTTGGTGACATGTGAAACCCGCATTTGGAGCATTCGTTTGTGTGGGATGCTCACCAAGCTTCATTTCAGCCATAGGTACTCAAAGGGCACTAAGCATAGAGTGTGAAAACTGAGTTTCCTTGAGAGCTGCTTGGAAGCCTGATGGTGTGTGAAGTTAATGAGCCAAATGGAGTTGTTCTCACACAAGAACCACTCGGCTGATCCTTCTTCAATATGCCCTTCACCAACATGCAGTGTTTCCTTGATTGAATTAGCTCTCACACCAAGATTTGCGTCTAGAGCCTTTGCATTGAGGACTATCTGAAAACGGCTGTGGGGCTGAAGTTGCCTGTGAATGTGGAGTTGGTGGCATGTGAAACCCGCATTTGGAGCATTCGTTTGTGTGGGATGTTCACCAGGTTCATTCCTAGATAATGCACTCAAAGGGTACTAAGCATAGAGTGTGAAAACTGAGTTTCCTTGAGAGCTGCTTGGAAGCCTGATGGTGTGTGAAGTTAGTGAGCCAAATGGAGTTGTTCTCCCACAAGAACCACTCGGCTGATCCTTCTTCAATATGCCCTTCACCAACATGCAGTGTTTCCTTGATTGAATTAGCTCTCACACCAATATTTGCGTCTAGAGCCTTTGCATTGAGGGCTATCTGAAAATGGCTGTGGCGCTGAAGCTGCCTGTGATTGTGGAGTTGGTGGCATGTGAAACCCGCATGTGGAGCATTCGTTTGTGTGGGATGCTCACCAAGCTTCATGTCAGTCCTAGCCACTCAAAGGGCACTAAGCATAGAGTGTGAAAACTGAGTTTCCTTGAGAGCTGCTTGGAAGCCTGATGGTGTGTGAAGTTAGTGAGCCAAATGGAGTTGTTCTCCCACAAGAACCACTCGGCTGATCCTTCTTCAATATGCCCTTCACCAACATGCAGTGTTTCCTTGATTGAATTAGCTCTCACACCAATATTTGCGTCTAGAGCCTTTGCATTGAGGGCTATCTGAAAACGGCTGTGGCGCTGAAGTTGCCTGTGAATGTGGAGTTGGTGGCATGTGAAACCCGCATGTGGAGCATTCGTTTGTGTGGGATGCTCTACCAGGTTCATTCCTAGATAATGCACTCAAAGGGCACTAAGCATAGAGTGTGAAAACTGAGTTTCCTTGAGAGCTGCTTGGAAGCCTGATGGTGTGTGAAGTTAGTGAGCCAAATGGAGTTGTTCTCCCACAAGAACCACTCGGCTGATCCTTCTTCAATATGCCCTTCACCAACATGCAATGTTTCCTTGATTGAATTAGCTCTCACACCAATATTTGCGTCTAGAGCCTTTGCATTGAGGGCTATCTGAAAATGGCTGTGGCGCTGAAGTTGCCTGTCAATGTGGAGTTGGTGGCATGTGAAACCCGCATGTGGAGCATTCGTTTGTGTGGGATGCTCTACCAGGTTCATTTCAGTCCTAGGTACTCAAAGGGCACTAAGCATAGAGTGTGAAAACTGAGTTTCCTTGAGAGCTGCTTGGAAGCCTAATGGTGTGTGAAGTTAGTGAGCCAAATGGAGTTGTTCTCCCACAAGAACCACTCGGCTGATCCTTCTTCAATATGCCCTTCACCAACATGCAGTGTTTCCTTGATTGAATTAGCTCTCACACCAATATTTGCGTCTAGAGCCTTTGCATTGAGGGCTATCTGAAAACGGCTGTGGCGCTGAAGTTGCCTGTGAATGTGGAGTTGGTGGCATGTGAAACCCGCATGTGGAGCATTCGTTTGTGTGGCATGCTCTACCAGGTTCATTCCTAGATAATGCACTCAAAGGGCACTAAGCATAGAGTGTGAAAACTGAGTTTCCTTGAGAGCTGCTTGGAAGCCTGATGGTGTGTGAAGTTAGTGAGCCAAATGGAGTTGTTCTCCCACAAGAACCACTCAGCTGATCCTTCTTCAATATGCCCTTCACCAACATGCAGTGTTTCCTTGATTGAATTAGCTCTCACACCAATATTTGCGTCTAGAGCCTTTGCATTGAGGGCTATTTGAAAACGGCTGTGGCGCTGAAGTTGCCTGTGAATGTGGAGTTGGTGGCATGTGAAACCCGCATTTGGAGCATTCGTTTGTGTGGGATGCTCACCAAGCTTCATTTCAGCCATAGGTACTCAAAGGGCACTAAGCATAGAGTGTGAAAACTGAGTTTCCTTGAGAGCTGCTTGGAAGCCTGATGGTGTGTGAAGTTAATGAGCCAAATGGAGTTGTTCTCACACAAGAACCACTCGGCTGATCCTTCTTCAATATGCCCTTCACCAACATGCAGTGTTTCCTTGATTGAATTAGCTCTCACACCAATATTTGCTTCTAGAGCCTTTGCATTGAGGACTATCTGAAAACGGCTGTGGGGCTGAAGTTGCCTGTGAATGTGGAGTTGGTGGCATGTGAAACCCGCATGTGGAGCATTCGTTTGTGTGGGATGTTCACCAGGTTCATTCCTAGATAATGCACTCAAAGGGTACTAAGCATAGAGTGTGAAAACTGAGTTTCCTTGAGAGCTGCTTGGAAGCCTGATGGTGTGTGAAGTTAGTGAGCCAAATGGAGTTGTTCTCCCACAAGAACCACTCGGCTGATCCTTCTTCAATATGCCATTCACCAACAGGCAATGTTTCCTTGATTGAATTAGCTCTCACACCAATATTTGCGTCTAGAGCCTTTGCATTGAGGGCTATCTGAAAATGGCTGTGGCGCTGAAGCTGCCTGTGAATGTGGAGTTGGTGGCATGTGAAACCCGCATGTGGAGCATTCGTTTGTGTGGGATGCTCACCAAGCTTCATGTCAGTCCTAGCCACTCAAAGGGCACTAAGCATAGAGTGTGAAAACTGAGTTTCCTTGAGAGCAGCTTGGAAGCCTGATGGTGTGTGAAGTTAGTGAGCCAAATGGAGTTGTTCTCCCACAAGAACCACTCGGCTGATCCTTCTTCAATATGCCCTTCACCAACATGCAGTGTTTCCTTGATTGAATTAGCTCTCACACCAATATTTGCGTCCAGAGCCTTTGCATTGAGGGCTATCTGAAAACGGCTGTGGGGCTGAAGTTGCCTGTGAATGTGGAGTTGGTGGCATGTGAATCCCGCATGTGGAGCATTCGTTTTTGTGGGATGTTCTACCAGGTTCATTCCTAGATAATGCACTCAAAGGGTACTAAGCATTGAGTGTGAAAACTGAGTTTCCTTGAGAGCTGCTTGGAAGCCTGATGGTGTGTGAAGTTAGTGAGCCAAATGGAGTTGTTCTCCCACAAGAACCACTCGGCTGATCCTTCTTCAATATGCCCTTCACCAACATGCAATGTTTCCTTGATTGAATTAGCTCTCACACCAATATTTGCGTCTAGAGCCTTTGCATTGAGGGCTATCTGAAAATGGCTGTGGCGCTGAAGTTGCCTGTGATTGTGGAGTTGGTGGCATGTGAAACCCGCATGTGGAGCATTCGTTTGTGTGGGATGCTCACCAAGCTTCATGTCAGTCCTAGCCACTCAAAGGGCACTAAGCATAGAGTGTGAAAACTGAGTTTCCTTGAGAGCTGCTTGGAAGCCTGATGGTGTGTGAAGTTAGTGAGCCAAATGGAGTTGTTCTCCCACAAGAACCACTCGGCTGATCCTTCTTCAATATGCCCTTCACCAACATGCAGTGTTTCCTTGATTGAATTAGCTCTCACACCAATATTTGCGTCTAGAGCCTTTGCATTGAGGGCTATCTGAAAACGGCTGTGGCGCTGAAGTTGCCTGTGAATGTGGAGTTGGTGGCATGTGAAACCCGCATGTGGAGCATTCGTTTGTGTGGGATGCTCTACCAGGTTCATTCCTAGATAATGCACTCAAAGGGCACTAAGCATAGAGTGTGAAAACTGAGTTTCCTTGAGAGCTGCTTGAAGCCTGATGGTGTGTGAAGTTAGTGAGCCAAATGGAGTTGTTCTCCCACAAGAACCACTCGGCTGATCCTTCTTCAATATGCCCTTCACCAACATGCAATGTTTCCTTGATTGAATTAGCTCTCACACCAATATTTGCGTCTAGAGCCTTTGCATTGAGGGCTATCTGAAAATGGCTGTGGCGCTGAAGTTGCCTGTCAATGTGGAGTTGGTGGCATGTGAAACCCGCATGTGGAGCATTCGTTTGTGTGGGATGCTCTACCAGGTTCATTTCAGTCCTAGGTACTCAAAGGGCTCTAAGCATAGAGTGTGAAAACTGAGTTTCCTTGAGAGCTGCTTGGAAGCCTAATGGTGTGTGAAGTTAGTGAGCCAAATGGAGTTGTTCTCCCACAAGAACCACTCGGCTGATCCTTATTCAATATGCCCTTCACCAACATGCAGTGTTTCCTTGATTGAATTAGCTCTCACACCAATATTTGCGTCTAGAGCCTTTGCATTGAGGGCTATCTGAAAACGGCTGTGGCGCTGAAGTTGCCTGTGAATGTGGAGTTGGTGGCATGTGAAACCCGCATGTGGAGCATTCGTTTGTGTGGCATGCTCTACCAGGTTCATTCCTAGATAATGCACTCAAAGGGCACTAAGCATAGAGTGTGAAAACTGAGTTTCCTTGAGAGCTGCTTGGAAGCCTGATGGTGTGTGAAGTTAGTGAGCCAAATGCAGTTGTTCTCCCACAAGAACCACTCGGCTGATCCTTCCTCAATATGCCCTTCACCAACATACAGTGTTTCCTTGATTGAATTGTCCCCCACACCAATATTTGCGTCTAGAGCCTTTGCATTGAGGGCTATCTGAAAACGGCTGTGGCGCTGAAGTTGCCTGTGAATGTGGAGTTGGTGGCCTGTGAAACCCACATGTGGAGCATTCGTTTGTGTGGGATGCTCTACCAGGTTCATTCCTAGATAATGCACTCAAAGGGCACTAAGCATAGAGTGTGAAAACTGAGTTTCCTTGAGAGCTGCTTGGAAGCCTGATGGTGTGTGAAGTTAGTGAGCCAAATGGAGTTGTTCTCACACAAGAACCACTGGGCTGATCCTTCCTCAAGATGCCCTTCACCAACATGCAGTGTTTCCTTGATTGAATTAGCTCTCACACCAATATTTGCGTCTAGAGCCTTTGCATTGAGGGCTATCTGAAAACGGCTGTGGCGCTGAAGTTGCCTGTGAATGTGGAGTTGGTGGCATGTGAAACCCGCATGTGGAGCATTCGTTTGTGTGGGATGCTCTACCAGGTTCATTCCTAGATAATGCACTCAAAGGGCACTAAGCATAGAGTGTGAAAACTGAGTTTCCTTGAGAGATGTTTGGAATCCTGATGGTGTGTGAAGTTAGTGAGCCAAATGGAGTTGTTCTCCCACAAGAACCACTTGGCTGATCCTTTTTCAATATGCCCTTCACCAACATGCAGTGTTTCCTTGATTGAATTAGCTCTCACACCAATATTTGCGTCTAGAGCCTTTGCATTGAGGACTATCTGAAAACGGCTGTGGTGCTGAAGTTGCCTGTGAATGTGGAGTTGGTGGCATGTGAAACCCGCATGTGGAGCATTCGTTTGTGTGGGATGTTCTACCAGGTTCATTCCTAGATAATGCACTCAAAGGGCACTAAGCATAGAGTGTGAAAACTGAGTTTCCTTGAGAGCTGCTTGGAAGCCTGATGGTGTGTGAAGTTAGTGAGCCAAATGGAGTTGTTCTCCACAAGAACCACTCAGCTGATCCTTCTTCAATATGCCCTTCACCAACATGCAGTGTTTCCTTGATTGAATTAGCTCTCACACCAATATTTGCGTCTAGAGCCTTTGCATTGAGGGCTATCTGAAAACAGCTGTGGCGCTGAAGTTGCCTGTGAATGTGGAGTTGGTGGCATGTGAAACCCGCATGTGGAGCATTCGTTTGTGAGGGATGCTCACCAAGCTTTATGTCAGTCCTAGGCACTCAAAGGGCACGAAGCATAGAGTGTGAAAACTGAGTTTCCTTGAGAGCTGCTTGGAAGCCTGATGGTGTGTGAAGTTAGTGAGCCAAATGGAGTTGTTCTCCCACAAGAAACACTCGGCTGATCCTTCTTCAATATGCCCTTCACCAACATGCAGTGTTTCCTTGATTGAATTAGCTCTCACACCAATATTTGCGTCTAGAGCCTTTGCATTGAGGGCTATCTGAAAACGGCTGTGGCGTTGAAGTTGCCTGTGAATGTGGAGTTGGTGGCATGTGAAACCCGCATGTGGAGCATTCGTTTGTGTGGGATGCTCTACCAGGTTCATTCCTAGATAATGCACTCAAAGGGCACTAAGCATAGAGTGTGAAAACTGAGTTTCCTTGAGAGCTGCTTGGAAGCCTGATGGTGTGTGAAGATAGTGAGCCAAATGGAGTTGTTCTCCCACAAGAACCACTCAGCTGATCCTTCTTCAATATGCCCTTCACCAACATGCAGTGTTTCCTTGATTGAATTAGCTCTCACACCAATATTTGCGTCTAGAGCCTTTGCATTGAGGGCTATCTGAAAACGGCTGTGGCGCTGAAGTTGCCTGTGAATGTGGAGTTGGTGGCATGTGAAACCCGCATGTGGAGCATTCGTTTGTGTGGGATGTTCACCAGGTTCATTCCTAGATAATGCACTCAAAGGGTACTAAGCATAGAGTGTGAAAACTGAGTTTCCTTGAGAGCTGCTTGGAAGCCTGATGGTGTGTGAAGTTAGTGAGCCAAATGGAGTTGTTCTCCCACAAGAACCACTCGGCTGATCCTTCTTCAATATACCATTCACCAACATGCAATGTTTCCTTGATTGAATTAGCTCTCACACCAATATTTGCGTCTAGAGCCTTTGCATTGAGGGCTATCTGAAAATGGCTGTGGCGCTGAAGCTGCCTGTGATTGTGGAGTTGGTGGCATGTGAAACCCGCATGTGGAGCATTCGTTTGTGTGGGATGCTCACCAAGCTTCATGTCAGTCCTAGCCACTCAAAGTGTACTAAGCATAGAGTGTGAAAACTGAGTTTCCTTGAGAGCAGCCTGGAAGCCTGATGGTGTGTGAAGTTAGTGAGCCAAATGGAGTTGTTCTCCCACAAGAACCACTCGGCTGATCCTTCTTCAATATGCCCTTCACCAACATGCAGTGTTTCCTTGATTGAATTAGCTCTAACACCAATATTTGCGTCTAGAGCCTTTGCATTGAGGGCTATCTGAAAACGGTTGTGGCGCTGAAGTTGCCTGTGAATGTGGAGTTGGTGGCATGTGAAACCCGCATGTGGAGCATTCGTTTGTGTGGCATGCTCTACCAGGTTCATTCCTAGATAATGCACTCAAAGGGCACTAAGCATAGAGTGTGAAAACTGAGTTTCCTTGAGAGCTGCTTGGAAGCCTGATGGTGTGTGAAGTTAGTGAGCCAAATGGAGTTGTTCTCCCACAAGAACCACTCGGCTGATCCTTCTTCAATATGCCCTTCACCAACATGCAGTGTTTCCTTGATTGAATTGTCCCCCACACCAATATTTGCGTCTAGAGCCTTTGCATTGAGGGCTATCTGAAAACGGTTGTGGCGCTGAAGTTGCCTGTGAATGTGGAGTTGGTGGCATGTGAAACCCGCATGTGGAGCATTCGTTTGTGTGGGATGCTCACCAAGCTTCATGTCAGTCCTAGCCACTCAAAGGGTACTAAGCATAGAGTGTGAAAACTGAGTTTCCTTGAGAGCAGCCTGGAAGCCTGATGGTGTGTGAAGTTAGTGAGCCAAATGGAGTTGTTCTCCCACAAGAACCACTCGGCTGATCCTTCTTCAATATGCCCTTCACCAACATGCAGTGTTTCCTTGATTGAATTAGCTCTCACACCAATATTGGCGTCTAGAGCCTTTGCATTGAGGGCTATCTGAAAACGGTTGTGGCGCTGAAGTTGCCTGTGACTGTGGAGTTGGTGGCATGTGAAACCCGCATGTGGAGCATTCGTTTGTGTGGCATGCTCTACCAGGTTCATTCCTAGATAATGCACTCAAAGGGCACTAAGCATAGAGTGTGAAAACTGAGTTTCCTTGAGAGCTGCTTGGAAGCCTGATGGTGTGTGAAGTTAGTGAGCCAAATGGAGTTGTTCTCCCACAAGAACCACTCGGCTGATCCTTCTTCAATATGCCCTTCACCAACATGCAGTGTTTCCTTGATTGAATTGTCCCCCACACCAATATTTGCGTCTAGAGCCTTTGCATTGAGGGCTATCTGAAAACGGCTGTGGCGCTGAAGTTGCCTGTGAATGTGGAGTTGGTGGCATGTGAAACCCGCATGTGGAGCATTCGTTTGTGTGGGATGCTCTACCAGGTTCATTCCTAGAGAATGCACTCAAAGGGCACTAAGCATAGAGTGTGAAAACTGAGTTTCCTTGAGAGCTGCTTGGAAGCCTGATGGTGTGTGAAGTTAGTGAGCCAAATGGAGTTGTTCTCCCACAAGAACCACACGGCTGATCCTTCTTCAATATGCCCTTCACCAACATGCAATGTTTCCTTGATTGAATTAGCTCTCACACCAATATTTGCGTCTAGAGCCTTTGCATTGAGGGCTATCTGAAAATGGCTGTGGCGCTGAAGCTGCCTGTGATTGTTGAGTTGGTGGCATGTGAAACCCGTATGTGGAGCATTCGTTTGTGTGGGATGCTCACCAAGCTTCATGTCAGTCCTAGTCACTCAAAGGCTACTAAGCATAGAGTGTGAAAACTGAGTTTCCTTGAGAGCTGCTTGGAAGCCTGATGGTGTGTGAAGTTAGTGAGCCAAATGGAGTTGTTCTCCCACACGAACCACTCGGCTGATCCTTCTTCAATATGCCCTTCACCAACATGCAGTGTTTCCTTGATTGAATTAGCTCTCACACCAATATTTGCGTCTAGAGCCTTTGCATTGAGGGCTATCTGAAAACGGCTGTGGCGCTGAAGTTGCCTGTGAATGTGGAGTTGGTGGCCTGTGAAACCCGCATGTGGAGCATTCGTTTGTGTGGGATGCTCTACCAGGTTCATTCCTAGATAATGCACTCAAAGGGCACTAAGCATAGAGTGTGAAAACTGAGTTTCCTTGAGAGCTGCTTGGAAGCCTGATGGTGTGTGAAGTTAGTGAGCCAAATGGAGTTGTTCTCCCACAAGAACCACTCGGCTGATCCTTCCTCAATATGCCCTTCACCAACATGCAGTGTTTCCTTGATTGAATTAGCTCTCACACCAATATTTGCGTCTAGAGCCTTTGCATTGAGGGCTATCTGCAAATGGCTGTGGCGCTGAAGTTGCCTGTGATTGTGGAGTTGGTGGCATGTGAAACCCGCATGTGGAGCATTCGTTTGTGTGGGATGCTCACCAAGCTTCATGTCAGTCCTAGCCACTCAAAGGGCACTAAGCATAGAGTGTGAAAACTGAGTTTCCTTGAGAGCTGCTTGGAAGCCTGATGGTGTGTGAAGTTAGTGAGCCAAATGGAGTTGTTCTCCCACAAGAACCACTCGGCTGATCCTTCCTCAATATGCCCTTCACCAACATGCAGTGTTTCCTTGATTGAATTAGCTCTGACACCAATATTTGTGTCTAGAGCCTTTGCATTGAGGGCTATCTGAAAACGGTTGTGGCGCCGAAGTTGCCTGTGAATGTGGAGTTGTTGGCATGTGAAACCCGCATGTGGAGCATTCGTTTGTGTGGGATGCTCCACCAGGTTCATTCCTAGATAATGCACTCAAAGGGCACTAAGCATAGAGTGTGAAAACTGAGTTTCCTTGAGAGCTGCTTGGAAGCCTGATGGTGTGTGAAGTTAGTGAGCCAAATGGAGTTGTTCTCCCACAAGAACCACTCGGCTGATCCTTCTTCAATATGCCCTTCACCAACATGCAGTGTTTCCTTGATTGAATTAGCTCTCACACCAATATTTGCGTCTAGAGCCTTTGCATTGAGGGCTATCTGAAAACGGCTGTGGCGTTGAAGTTGCCTGTGAATGTGGAGTTGGTGGCATGTGAAACCCGCATGTGGAGCATTCGTTTGTGTGGGATGCTCTACCAGGTTCATTCCTAGATAATGCACTCAAAGGGCACTAAGCATAGAGTGTGAAAACTGAGTTTCCTTGAGAGCTGCTTGGAAGCCTGATGGTGTGTGAAGTTAGTGAGCCAAATGGAGTTGTTCTCCCACAAGAACCACTCAGCTGATCCTTCTTCAATATGCCCTTCACCAACATGCAGTGTTTCCTTGATTGAATTAGCTCTCACACCAATATTTGCGTCTAGAGCCTTTGCATTGAGGGCTATCTGAAAACGGCTGTGGCGCTGAAGTTGCCTGTGAATGTGGAGTTGGTGACATGTGAAACCCGCATGTGGAGCATTCGTTTGTGTGGGATGCTCTACCAGGTTCATTCCTAGATAATGCACTCAAAGGGCACTAAGCATAGAGTGTGAAAACTGAGTTTCCTTGAGAGCTGCTTGGAAGCCTGATGGTGTGTGAAGTTAGTGAGCCAAATGGAGTTGTTCTCCCACAAGAACCACTCAGCTGATCCTTCTTCAATATGCCCTTCACCAACATGCAGTGTTTCCTTGATTGAATTAGCTCTCACACCAATATTTGCGTCTAGAGCCTTTGCATTGAGGGCTATCTGAAAACGGCTGTGGCGCTGAAGTTGCCTGTGAATGTGGAGTTGGTGGCATGTGAAACCCGCATGTGGAGCATTCGTTTGTGTGGGATGCTCACCAAGCTTCATTTCAGCCCTAGGTACTAAAGGGCACTAAGCATAGAGTGTGAAAACTGAGTTTCCTTGAGAGCTGCTTGGAAGCCTGATGGTGTGTGAAGTTAATGAGCCAAATGGAGTTGTTCTCACACAAGAACCACTCGGCTGATCCTTCTTCAATATGCCCTTCACCAACATGCAGTGTTTCCTTGATTGAATTAGCTCTCACACCAATATTTGCGTCTAGAGCCTTTGCATTGAGGGCTATCTGAAAACGGCTGTGGCGCTGAAGTTGCCTGTGAATGTGGAGTTGGTGGCATGTGAAACCCGCATGTGGAGCATTCGTTTGTGTGGGATGCTCTACCAGGTTCATTCCTAGATAATGCACTCAAAGGGCACTAAGCATAGAGTGTGAAAACTGAGTTTCCTTGAGAGCTGCTTGGAAGCCTGATGGTGTGTGAAGTTAGTGAGCCAAATGGAGTTGTTCTCCCACAAGAACCACTCGGCTGATCCTTCTTCAATATGCCCTTCACCAACATGCAGTGTTTCCTTGATTGAATTAGCTCTCACACCAATGTTTGCGTCTAGAGCCTTTGCATTGAGGGCTATCTGAAAACGGTTGTGGCGCTGAAGTTGCCTGTGAATGTGGAGTTGGTGGCATGTGAAACCCGCATGTGGAGCATTCGTTTGTGTGGTATGCTCACCAAGCTTCATGTCAGTCCTAGCCACTCAAAGGGTACTAAGCATAGAGTGTGAAAACTGAGTTTCCTTGAGAGCAGCCTGGAACCCTGATGGTGTGTGAAGTTAGTGAGCCAAATGGAGTTGTTCTCCCACAAGAACCACTCGGCTGATCCTTCTTCAATATGCCCTTCACCAACATGCAGTGTTTCCTTGATTGAATTAGCTCTCACACCAATATTGGCGTCTAGAGCCTTTGCATTGAGGGCTATCTGAAAACGGCTGTGGCGCTGAAGTTGCCTGTGAATGTGGAGTTGGTGGCATGTGAAACCCGCATGTGGAGCATTCGTTTGTGTGGCATGCTCTACCAGGTTCATTCCTAGATAATGCACTCAAAGGGCACTAAGCATAGAGTGTGAAAACTGAGTTTCCTTGAGAGCTGCTTGGAAGCCTGATGGTGTGTGAAGTTAGTGAGCCAAATGGAGTTGTTCTCCCACAAGAACCACTCGGCTGATCCTTCTTCAATATGCCCTTCACCAACATGCAGTGTTTCCTTGATTGAATTGTCCCCCACACCAATATTTGCGTCTAGAGCCTTTGCATTGAGGGCTATCTGAAAACGGCTGTGGCGCTGAAGTTGCCTGTGAATGTGGAGTTGGTGGCATGTGAAACCCGCATGTGGAGCATTCGTTTGTGTGGGATGCTCTACCAGGTTCATTCCTAGAGAATGCACTCAAAGGGCACTAAGCATAGAGTGTGAAAACTGAGTTTCCTTGAGAGCTGCTTGGAAGCCTGATGGTGTGTGAAGTTAGTGAGCCAAATGGAGTTGTTCTCCCACAAGAACCACACGGCTGATCCTTCTTCAATATGCCCTTCACCAACATGCAATGTTTCCTTGATTGAATTAGCTCTCACACCAATATTTGCGTCTAGAGCCTTTGCATTGAAGGCTATCTGAAAATGGCTGTGGCGCTGAAGCTGCCTGTGATTGTTGAGTTGGTGGCATGTGAAACCCGTACGTGGAGCATTCGTTTGTGTGGGATGCTCACCAAGCTTCATGTCAGTCCTAGCCACTCAAAGGCTACTAAGCATAGAGTGTGAAAACTGAGTTTCCTTGAGAGCTGCTTGGAAGCCTGATGGTGTGTGAAGTTAGTGAGCCAAATGGAGTTGTTCTCCCACAAGAACCACTCGGCTGATCCTTCTTCAATATGCCCTTCACCAACATGCAGTGTTTCCTTGATTGAATTAGCTCTCACACCAATATTTGCGTCTAGAGCCTTTGCATTGAGGGCTATCTGAAAACGGCTGTGGCGCTGAAGTTGCCTGTGAATGTGGAGTTGGTGGCATGTGAAACCCGCATGTGGAGCATTCGTTTGTGTGGGATGCTCTACCAGGTTCATTCCTAGATAATGCACTCAAAGGGCACTAAGCATAGAGTGTGAAAACTGAGTTTCCTTGAGAGCTGCTTGGAAGCCTGATGGTGTGTGAAGTTAGTGAGCCAAATGGAGTTGTTCTCCCACAAGAACCACTCGGCTGATCCTTCTTCAATATGCCCTTCACCAACATGCAATGTTTCCTTGATTGAATTGTCCCCCACACCAATATTTGCGTCTAGAGCCTTTGCATTGAGGGCTATCTGAAAACGGCTGTGGCGCTGAAGTTGCCTGTGAATGTGGAGTTGGTGGCCTGTGAAACCCGCATGTGGAGCATTCGTTTGTGTGGGATGCTCTACCAGGTTCATTCCTAGATAATGCACTCAAAGGGCACTAAGCATAGAGTGTGAAAACTGAGTTTCCTTGAGAGCTGCTTGGAAGCCTGATGGTGTGTGAAGTTAGTGAGCCAAATGGAGTTGTTCTCCCACAAGAACCACTCGGCTGATCCTTCCTCAATATGCCCTTCACCAACATGCAGTGTTTCCTTGATTGAATTAGCTCTCACACCAATATTTGCGTCTAGAGCCTTTGCATTGAGGGCTATCTGCAAATGGCTGTGGCGCTGAAGTTGCCTGTGAATGTGGAGTTGGTGGCATGTGAAACCCGCATGTGGAGCATTCGTTTGTGTGGGATGCTCACCAAGCTTCATGTCAGTCCTAGCCACTCAAAGGGCACTAAGCATAGAGTGTGAAAACTGAGTTTCCTTGAGAGCTGCTTGGAAGCCTGATGGTGTGTGAAGTTAGTGAGCCAAATGGAGTTGTTCTCCCACAAGAACCACTCGGCTGATCCTTCTTCAATATGCCCTTCACCAACATGCAGTGTTTCCTTGATTGAATTAGCTCTCACACCAATATTTGCGTCTAGAGCCTTTGCATTGAGGGCTATCTGAAAACGGCTGTGGCGTTGAAGTTGCCTGTGAATGTGGAGTTGGTGGCATGTGAAACCCGCATGTGGAGCATTCGTTTGTGTGGGATGTTTTACCAGGTTCATTCCTAGATAATGCACTCAAAGGGCACTAAGCATAGAGTGTGAAAACTGAGTTTCCTTGAGAGCTGCTTGGAAGCCTGATGGTGTGTGAAGTTAGTGAGCCAAATGGAGTTGTTCTCCCACAAGAACCACTCAGCTGATCCTTCTTCAATATGCCCTTCACCAACATGCAGTGTTTCCTTGATTGAATTAGCTCTCACACCAATATTTGCGTCTAGAGCCTTTGCATTGAGGGCTATCTGAAAACGGCTGTGGCGCTGAAGTTGCCTGTGAATGTGGAGTTGGTGGCATGTGAAACCCGCATGTGGAGCATTCGTTTGTGTGGGATGCTCACCAAGCTTCATTTCAGCCCTAGGTACTCAAAGGGGACTAAGCATAGAGTGTGAAAACTGAGTTTCCTTGAGAGCTGCTTGGAAGCCTGATGGTGTGTGAAGTTAATGAGCCAAATGGAGTTGTTCTCACACAAGAACCACTCGGCTGATCCTTCTTCAATATGCCCTTCACCAACATGCAGTGTTTCCTTGATTGAATTAGCTCTCACACCAATATTTGCGTCTAGAGCCTTTGCATTGAAGGCTATCTGAAAACGGCTGTGGCGCTGAAGTTGCCTGTGAATGTGG
>NW_026697201.1:0-47495 GCF_030435755.1 Ochotona princeps | reverse complement strand
TCATATTGAAGAAGGATAATTCAGCCGAGTGGTTCTTGTGGGAGAACAACTCCATTTGGCTCACTAACTTCACACACCATCAGGCTTCCAAGCAGCTCTCAAGGAAACTCAGTTTTCACACTCTATGCTTAGTGCCCTTTGAGTGCATTATCTAGGAATGAACCTGGTAGAGCATCCCACACAAACGAATGCTCCACATGCGGGTTTCACATGCCACCAACTCCACATTCACAGGCAACTTCAGCGCCACAGCCGTTTTCAGAAAGCCCTCAATGCAAAGGCTCTAGACGCCAATATTGGTGTGAGAGCTAATTCAATCAAGGAAACACTGCATGTTGGTGAAGGGCATATTGAAGAAGGATCAGCCGAGTGGTTCTTGTGGGAGAACAACTCCATTTGGCTCACTAACTTCACACACCATCAGGCTTCCAAACAGCTCTCAAGGAAACTCAGTTTTCACACTCTATGCTTAGTGCCCTTTGAGTGCATTATCTAGGAATGAACCTGGTAGAGCATCCCACACAAACGAATGCTCCACATGCGTGTTTCACATGCCACCAACTCCACATTCACAGGCAACTTCAGCGCCACAGCCGTTTTCAGATAGCCCTCAATGCAAAGGCTCTAGACGCAAATATTGGTGTGAGAGCTAATTCAATCAAGGAAACACTGCATGTTGGTGAAGGGCATATTGAAGAAGGATCAGCCGAGTGGTTCTTGTGGGAGAACAACTCCATTTGGCTCACTAACTTCACACACCATCAGGCTTCCAAGCAGCTCTCAAGGAAACTCAGTTTTCACACTCTATGCTTAGTGCCCTTTGAGTGCATTATCTAGGAATGAACCTGGTAGAGCATCCCACACAAACGAATGCTCCACATGCGGGTTTCACATGCCACCAACTCCACATTCACAGGCAACTTCAGCGCCACAGCCGTTTTCAGATAGCCCTCAATGCAAAGGCTCTAGACGCAAATATTGGTGTGAGAGCTAATTCAATCAAGGAAACACTGCATGTTGGTGAAGGGCATATTGAAGAAGGATCAGCCGAGTGGTTCTTGTGGGAGAACAACTCCATTTGGCTCACTAACTTCACACACCATTAGGCTTCCAAGCAGCTCTCAAGGAAACTCAGTTTTCACACTCTATGCTTAGTGCCCTTTGTATGGCTAGGACTGAAATGAACCTGGTAGAGCATCCCACACAAACGAATGCTCCACATGCGGGTTTCACATGCCACCAACTCCACATTCACAGGCAACTTCAGCGCCACAGCCGTTTTCAGATAGCCCTCAATGCAAAGGCTCTAGACGCAAATATTGGTGTGAGAGCTAATTCAATCAAGGAAACACTGCATGTTGGTGAAGGGCATATTGAAGAAGGATCAGCCGAGTGGTTCTTGTTGGAGAACAACTCCATTTGGCTCACTAACTTCACACACCATCAGGCTTCTAAGCAGCTCTCAAGGAAACTCAGTTTTCACACTCTATGCTTAGTGCCCTTTGAGTGCATTATCTAGAAATGAACCTGGTAGAGCATCCCACACAAACGAATGCTCCACATGCGGGTTTCACATGCCACCAACTCCACATTCACAGGCAACTTCAGCGCCACAGCCGTTTTCAGATAGCCCTCAATGCAAAGGCTCTAGACGCAAATATTGGTGTGAGAGCTAATTCAATCAAGGAAACACTGCATGTTGGTGAAGGGCATATTGAAGAAGGATCAGCCGAGTGGTTCTTGTGGGAGAACAACTCCATTTGGCTCACTAACTTCACACACCATCAGGCTTCCAAGCAGCTCTCAAGGAAACTCAGTTTTCACACTCTATTCTTATTGCCCTTTGTGTGAATTATCTAGGAATGAACCTGGTAGAGCATCCCACACAAACGAATGCTCCACATGCGGGTTTCACATGCCACCAACTCCACATTCACAGGCAACTTCAGCGCCACAGCCGTTTTCAGATAGCCCTCAATGCAAAGACTCTAGACGCAAATATTGGTGTGAGAGCTAATTCAATCAAGGAATCACTGCATGTTGGTGAAGGGCATATTGAAGAAGGATCAGCCGAGTGGTTCTTGTGGGAGAACAACTCCATTTGGCTCACTAACTTCACACACCATCAGGCTTTCAAGCAGCTCTCAAGGAAACTCAGTTTTCACACTCTATGCTTAGTGCCCTTTTTATGGCTAGGACTGAAATGAACCTGGTAGAGCATTCCACACAAACGAATGCTCCACATGCGGGTTTCACATGCCACCAACTCCACATTCACAGGCAACTTCAGCGCCACAGCCGTTTTCAGATAGCCCTCAGTGCAAAGGCTCAAGACGCAAATATTGGTGTGAGAGCTAATTCAATCAAGGAAACACTGCATGTTGGTGAAGGGCATATTGAAGAAGGATCAGCCGAGTGGTTCTTGTGGGAGAACAACTCCATTTGGCTCACTAACTTCACACACCATCAGGCTTCCAAGCAGCTCTCAAGGAAACTCAGTTTTCACACTCTATGCTTAGTGCCCTTTGTATAGCTAGGACTGAAATGAACCTGGTAGAGCATCCCACACAAACGAATGCTCCACATGCGGGTTTCACATGCCACCAACTCCACATTCACAGGCAACTTCAGCGCCACAGCCGTTTTCAGATAGCCCTCAATGCAAAGGCTCTAGACGCAAATATTGGTGTGAGAGCTAATTCAATCAAGGAAACACTGCATGTTGGTGAAGGGCATATTGAAGAAGGATCAGCCGAGTGGTTCTTGTGGGAGAACAACTCCATTTGGCTCACTAACTTCACACACCATCAGGCTTCCAAGCAGCTCTCAAGGAAACTCAGTTTTCACACTCTATGCTTAGAGCCCTTTGAGTGCATTATATAGGAATGAACCTGGTAGAGCATCCCACACAAACGAATGCTCCACATGCGGGTTTCACATGCCACCAACTCCACATTCACAGGCAACTTCAGCACCACAGCCGTTTTCAGATAGCCCTCAATGCAAAGGCTCTAGACGCAAATATTGGTGTGAGAGCTAATTCAATCAAGGAAACACTGCATGTTGGTGAAGGGCATATTGAAGAAGGATCAGCCGAGTGGTTCTTGTGGGAGAACAACTCCATTTGGCTCACTAACTTCACACACCATCAGGCTTCCAAGCAGCTCTCAAGGAAACTCAGTTTTCACACTCTATGCTTAGTGCCCTTTGAGTGCATTATCTAGGAATGAACCTGGTAGAGCATTCCACACAAACGAATGCTCCACATGCGGGTTTCACATGCCACCAACTCCACATTCACAGGCAACTTCAGCGCCACAGCCGTTTTCAGATAGCCCTCAATGCAAAGGCTCTAGACGCAAATATTGGTGTGAGAGCTAATTCAATCAAGGAAACACTGCATGTTGGTGAAGGGCATATTGAAGAAGGATCAGCCGAGTGGTTCTTGTGGGAGAACAACTCCATTTGGCTCACTAACTTCACACACCATCAGGCTTCCAAGCAGCTCTCAAGGAAACTCAGTTTTCACACTCTATGCTTAGTGCCCTTTGTATAGCTAGGACTGAAATGAACCTGGTAGAGCATCCCACACAAACGAATGCTCCACATGCGGGTTTCACATGCCACCAACTCCACATTCACAGGCAACTTCAGCGCCACAGCCGTTTTCAGATAGCCCTCAATGCAAAGGCTCTAGACGCAAATATTGGTGTGAGAGCTAATTCAATCAAGGAAACACTGCATGTTGGTGAAGGGCATATTGAAGAAGGATCAGCCGAGTGGTTCTTGTGGGAGAACAACTCCATTTGGCTCACTAACTTCACACACCATCAGGCTTCCAAGCAGCTCTCAAGGAAACTCAGTTTTCACACTCTATGCTTAGAGCCCTTTGAGTGCATTATCTAGGAATGAACCTGGTAGAGCATCCCACACAAACGAATGCTCCACATGCGGGTTTCACATGCCACCAACTCCACATTCACAGGCAACTTCAGCACCACAGCCGTTTTCAGATAGCCCTCAATGCAAAGGCTCTAGACGCAAATATTGGTGTGAGAGCTAATTCAATCAAGGAAACACTGCATGTTGGTGAAGGGCATATTGAAGAAGGATCAGCCGAGTGGTTCTTGTGGGAGAACAACTCCATTTGGCTCACTAACTTCACACACCATCAGGCTTCCAAGCAGCTCTCAAGGAAACTCAGTTTTCACACTCTATGCTTAGTGCCCTTTGAGTGCATTATCTAGGAATGAACCTGGTAGAGCATTCCACACAAACGAATGCTCCACATGCGGGTTTCACATGCCACCAACTCCACATTCACAGGCAACTTCAGCGCCACAGCCGTTTTCAGATAGCCCTCAATGCAAAGGCTCTAGACGCAAATATTGGTGTGAGAGCTAATTCAATCAAGGAAACACTGCATGTTGGTGAAGGGCATATTGAAGAAGGATCAGCCGAGTGGTTCTTGTGGGAGAACAACTCCATTTGGCTCACTAACTTCACACACCATCAGGCTTCCAAGCAGCTCTCAAGGAAACTCAGTTTTCACACTCTATGCTTAGAGCCCTTTGAGTGCATTATCTAGGAATGAACCTGGTAGAGCATCCCACACAATCGAATGCTCCACATGCGGGTTTCACATGCCACCAACTCCACATTCACAGGCAACTTCAGCGCCACAGCCATTTTCAGATAGCCCTCAATGCAAAGGCTCTAGACGCAAATATTGGTGTGAGAGCTAATTCAATCAAGGAAACACTGCATGTTGGTGAAGGGCATATTGAAGAAGGATCAGCCGAGTGGTTCTTGTGGGAGAACAACTCCATTTGGCTCACTAACTTCACACACCATCAGGCTTCCAAGCAGCTCTCAAGGAAACTCAGTTTTCACGCTCTATGCTTAGTGCCCTTTGTATGGCTAGGACTGAAATGAACCTGGTAGAGCATTCCACACAAACGAATGCTCCACATGCGGGTTTCACATGCCACCAACTCCACATTCACAGGCAACTTCAGCGCCACAGCCGTTTTCAGATAGCCCTCAATGCAAAGGCTCAAGACGCAAATATTGGTGTGAGAGCTAATTCAATCAAGGAAACAATGCATGTTGGTGAAGGGCATATTGAAGAAGGATCAGCCGAGTGGTTCTTGTGGGAGAACAACTCCATTTGGCTCACTAACTTCACACACCATCAGGCTTCCAAGCAGCTCTCAAGGAAACTCAGTTTTCACACTCTATGCTTAGTGCCCTTTGAGTGCATTATCTAGGAATGAACGTGGTAGAACATCCCACACAAACGAATGCTCCACATGCGGGTTTCACATGCCACCAACTCCACATTCACAGGCAACTTCAGCGCCACAGCCGTTTTCAGATAGCCCTCACTGCAAAGGCTCTAGACGCAAATATTGGTGTGAGAGCTAATTCAATCAAGGAAACACTGCATGTTGGTGAAGGGCATATTGAAGAAGGATCAGCCAAGTGGTTCTTGTGGGAGAACAACTCCATTTGGCTCACTAACTTCACACACCATCAGGCTTCCAAGCAGCTCTCAAGGAAACTCAGTTTTCACACTCTATGCTTAGTGCCCTTTGAGTGCATTATCTAGGAATGAACCTGGTAGAGCATTCCACACAAACGAATGCTCCACATGCGGGTTTCACATGCCACCAACTCCACATTCACAGGCAACTTCAGCGCCACAGCCGTTTTCAGATAGCCCTCAATGCAAAGGCTCTAGACGCAAATATTGGTGTGAGAGCTAATTCAATCAAGGAAACACTGCATGTTGGTGAAGGGCATATTGAAGAAGGATCAGCCGAGTGGTTCTTGTGGGAGAACAACTCCATTTGGCTCACTAACTTCACACACCATCAGGCTTCCAAGCAGCTCTCAAGGAAACACAGTTTTCACGCTCTATGCTTAGTGCCCTTTGTATGGCTAGGACTGAAATGAACCTGGTAGAGCATTCCACACAAACGAATGCTCCACATGCGGGTTTCACATGCCACCAACTCCACATTCACAGGCAACTTCAGCGCCACAGCCATTTTCAGATAGCCCTCAATGCAAAGGCTCAAGACGCAAATATTGGTGTGAGAGCTAATTCAATCAAGGAAACACTGCATGTTGGTGAAGGGCATATTGAAGAACGATCAGCCGAGTGGTTCTTGTGGGAGAACAACTCCATTTGGCTCACTAACTTCACACACCATCAGGCTTCCAAGCAGCTCGCAAGGAAACTCAGTTTTCACACTCTATGCTTAGTGCCCTTTGAGTGCATTATCTAGGAATGAACCTGGTAGAGCATCCCACACAAACGAATGCTCCACATGCGTGTTTCACATGCCACCAACTCCACATTCACAGGCAACTTCAGCGCCACAGTCGTTTTCAGATAGCCCTCAATGCAAAGGCTCTAGACGCAAATATTGGTGTGAGAGCTAATTCAATCAAGGAAACACTGCATGTTGGTGAAGGGCATATTGAAGAAGGATCAGCCGAGTGGTTCTTGTGGGAGAACAACTCCATTTGGCTCACTAACTTCACACACCATCAGGCTTCCAAGCAGCTCTCAAGGAAACTCAGTTTTCACACTCTATGCTTAGTGCTCTTTGTGTGCCTATGACTGAAATGAAGTTTGGTCAGCATCCCACACAAACGAATGCTCCACATGCGGGTTTCACATGCCACCAACTCCACATTCACAGGCAACTTCAGTGCCAAAGCCGTTTTCAGATAGCCCTCAATGCAAAGGCTCTAGACGCAAATATTGGTGTGAGAGCTAATTCAATCAAGGAAACACTGCATGTTGGTGAAGGGCATATTGAAGAAGGATCAGCCGAGTGGTTCTTGTGGGAGAACAACTCCATTTGGCTCACTAACTTCACACACCATCAGGCTTCCAAGCAGCTCTCAAGGAAACTCAGTTTTCACGCTCTATGCTTAGTGCCCTTTGTATGGCTAGGACTGAAATGAACCTGGTAGAGCATTCCACACAAACGAATGCTCCACATGCGGGTTTCACATGCCACCAACTCCACATTCACAGGCAACTTCAGCGCCACAGCCATTTTCAGATAGCCCTCAATGCAAAGGCTCAAGACGCAAATATTGGTGTGAGAGCTAATTCAATCAAGGAAACACTGCATGTTGGTGAAGGGCATATTGAAGAAGGATCAGCCGAGTGGTTCTTGTGGGAGAACAACTCCATTTGGCTCACTAACTTCACACACCATCAGGCTTCCAAGCAGCTCGCAAGGAAACTCAGTTTTCACACTCTATGCTTAGTGCCCTTTGAGTGCATTATCTAGGAATGAACGTGGTAGAGCATCCCACACAAACGAATGCTCCACATGCGGGTTTCACATGCCACCAACTCCACATTCACAGGCAACTTCAGCGCCACAGCCGTTTTCAGATAGCCCTCACTGCAAAGGCTCTAGACGCAAATATGGGTGTGAGAGCTAATTCAATCAAGGAAACACTGCATGTTGGTGAAGGGCATATTGAAGAAGGATCAGCCGAGTGGTTCTTGTGGGAGAACAACTCCATTTGGCTCACTAACTTCACACACCATCAGCTTCCAAGCAGCTCTCAAGGAAACTCAGTTTTCACACTCTATGCTTAGTGCCCTTTGAGTGCATTATCTAGGAATGAACCTGGTAGAGCATTCCACACAAACGAATGCTCCACATGCGGGTTTCACATGCCACCAACTCCACATTCACAGGCAACTTCAGCGCCACAGCCGTTTTCAGATAGCCCTCAATGCAAAGGCTCTAGACGCAAATATTGGTGTGAGAGCTAATTCAATCAAGGAAACACTGCATGTTGGTGAAGGGCATATTGAAGAAGGATCAGCAGAGTGGTTCTTGTGGGAGAACAACTCCATTTGGCTCACTAACTTCACACACCATCAGGCTTCCAAGCAGCTCTCAAGGAAACTCAGTTTTCACACTCTATGCTTAGTGCCCTTTGAGTGCATTATCTAGGAATGAACCTGGTAGAGCATTCCACACAAACGAATGCTCCACATGCGGGTTTCACATGCCACCAACTCCACATTCACAGGCAACTTCAGCGCCACAGCCGTTTTCAGATAGCCCTCAATGCAAAGGCTCTAGACGCAAATATTGGTGTGAGAGCTAATTCAATCAAGGAAACACTGCATGTTGGTGAAGGGCATATTGAAGAAGGATCAGCCGAGTGGTTCTTGTGGGAGAACAACTCCATTTGGCTCACTAACTTCACACACCATCAGGCTTCCAAGCAGCTCTCAAGGAAACTCAGTTTTCACACTCTATGCTTAGAGCCCTTTGAGTGCATTATCTAGGAATGAACCTGGTAGAGCATCCCACACAATCGAATGCTCCACATGCGGGTTTCACATGCCACCAACTCCACATTCACAGGCAACTTCAGCGCCACAGCCATTTTCAGATAGCCCTCAATGCAAAGGCTCTAGACGCAAATATTGGTGTGAGAGCTAATTCAATCAAGGAAACACTGCATGTTGGTGAAGGGCATATTGAAGAAGGATCAGCCGAGTGGTTCTTGTGGGAGAACAACTCCATTTGGCTCACTAACTTCACACACCATCAGGCTTCCAAGCAGCTCTCAAGGAAACTCAGTTTTCACGCTCTATGCTTAGTGCCCTTTGTATGGCTAGGACTGAAATGAACCTGGTAGAGCATTCCACACAAACGAATGCTCCACATGCGGGTTTCACATGCCACCAACTCCACATTCACAGGCAACTTCAGCGCCACAGCCGTTTTCAGATAGCCCTCAATGCAAAGGCTCAAGACGCAAATATTGGTGTGAGAGCTAATTCAATCAAGGAAACAATGCATGTTGGTGAAGGGCATATTGAAGAAGGATCAGCCGAGTGGTTCTTGTGGGAGAACAACTCCATTTGGCTCACTAACTTCACACACCATCAGGCTTCCAAGCAGCTCTCAAGGAAACTCAGTTTTCACACTCTATGCTTAGTGCCCTTTGAGTGCATTATCTAGGAATGAACGTGGTAGAACATCCCACACAAACGAATGCTCCACATGCGGGTTTCACATGCCACCAACTCCACATTCACAGGCAACTTCAGCGCCACAGCCGTTTTCAGATAGCCCTCACTGCAAAGGCTCTAGACGCAAATATTGGTGTGAGAGCTAATTCAATCAAGGAAACACTGCATGTTGGTGAAGGGCATATTGAAGAAGGATCAGCCGAGTGGTTCTTGTGGGAGAACAACTCCATTTGGCTCACTAACTTCACACACCATCAGGCTTCCAAGCAGCTCTCAAGGAAACTCAGTTTTCACACTCTATGCTTAGTGCCCTTTGAGTGCATTATCTAGGAATGAACCTGGTAGAGCATTCCACACAAACGAATGCTCCACATGCGGGTTTCACATGCCACCAACTCCACATTCACAGGCAACTTCAGCGCCACAGCCGTTTTCAGATAGCCCTCAATGCAAAGGCTCTAGACGCAAATATTGGTGTGAGAGCTAATTCAATCAAGGAAACACTGCATGTTGGTGAAGGGCATATTGAAGAAGGATCAGCCGAGTGGTTCTTGTGGGAGAACAACTCCATTTGGCTCACTAACTTCACACACCATCAGGCTTCCAAGCAGCTCTCAAGGAAACTCAGTTTTCACACTCTATGCTTAGTGCCCTTTGAGTGCATTATCTAGGAATGAACCTGGTAGAGCATTCCACACAAACGAATGCTCCACATGCGGGTTTCACATGCCACCAACTCCACATTCACAGGCAACTTCAGCGCCACAGCCGTTTTCAGATAGCCCTCAATGCAAAGGCTCTAGACGCAAATATTGGTGTGAGAGCTAATTCAATCAAGGAAACACTGCATGTTGGTGAAGGGCATATTGAAGAAGGATCAGCCGAGTGGTTCTTGTGGGAGAACAACTCCATTTGGCTCACTAACTTCACACACCATCAGGCTTCCAAGCAGCTCTCAAGGAAACTCAGTTTTCACACTCTATGCTTAGTGCCCTTTGAGTGCATTATCTAGGAATGAACCTGGTAGAGCATTCCACACAAACGAATGCTCCACATGCGGGTTTCACATGCCACCAACTCCACATTCACAGGCAACTTCAGCGCCACAGCCGTTTTCAGATAGCCCTCAATGCAAAGGCTCTAGACGCAAATATTGGTGTGAGAGCTAATTCAATCAAGGAAACACTGCATGTTGGTGAAGGGCATATTGAAGAAGGATCAGCCGAGTGGTTCTTGTGGGAGAACAACTCCATTTGGCTCACTAACTTCACACACCATCAGGCTTCCAAGCAGCTCTCAAGGAAACTCAGTTTTCACACTCTATGCTTAGTGCCCTTTGTATGGCTAGGACTGAAAAGAACCTGGTAGAGCATCCCACACAAACGAATGCTCCACATGCGGGTTTCACATGCCACCAACTCCACATTCACAGGCAACTTCAGCGCCACAGCCGTTTTCAGATAGCCCCCAATGCAAAGGCTCTAGACGCAAATATTGGTGTGAGAGCTAATTCAATCAAGGAAACACTGCATGTTGGTGAAGGGCATATTGAAGAAGGATCAGCCGAGTGGTTCTTGTGGGAGAACAACTCCATTTGGCTCACTAACTTCACACACCATCAGGCTTCCAAGCAGCTCTCAAGGAAACTCAGTTTTCACACTCTATGCTTAGTGCCCTTTGAGTGCATTATCTAGGAATGAACCTGGTAGAGCATCCCACACAAACGAATGCTCCACATGCGGGTTTCACATGCCACCAACTCCACATTCACAGGCAACTTCAGCGCCACAGCCGTTTTCAGATAGCCCTCAATGCAAAGGCTCTAGACGCAAATATTGGTGTGAGAGCTAATTCAATCAAGGAAACACTGCATGTTGGTGAAGGGCATATTGAAGAAGGATCAGCCGAGTGGTTCTTGTGGGAGAACAACTCCATTTGGCTCACTAACTTCACACACCATCAGGCTTTCAAGCAGCTCTCAAGTAAACTCAGTTTTCACTCTCTATGCTTAGTGCCCTTTGTATGGCTAGCACTGAAATGAACCTGGTAGAGCATCCCACACAAACGAATGCTCCACATGCGGGTTTCACATGCCACCAACTCCACATTCACAGGCAACTTCAGCGCCACAGCCGTTTTCAGATAGCCCTCAATGCAAAGGCTCTAGACGCAAATATTGGTGTGAGAGCTAATTCAATCAAGGAAACACTGCATGTTGGTGAAGGGCATATTGAAGAAGGATCAGCCGAGTGGTTCTTGTGGGAGAACAACTCCATTTGGCTCACTAACTTCACACACCATCAGGCTTCCAAGCAGCTCTCAAGGAAACTCAGTTTTCACACTCTATGCTTAGTGCCCTTTGAGTGCATTATCTAGGAATGAACCTGGTAGAGCATCCCACACAAACGAATGCTCCACATGCGGGTTTCACATGCCACCAACTCCACATTCACAGGCAACTTCAGCGCCACAGCCGTTTTCAGATAGCCCTCAATGCAAAGGCTCTAGACGCAAATATTGGTGTGAGAGCTAATTCAATCAAGGAAACACTGCATGTTGGTGAAGGGCATATTGAAGAAGGATCAGCCGAGTGGTTCTTGTGGGAGAACAACTCCATTTGGCTCACTAACTTCACACACCATCAGGCTTCCAAGCAGCTCTCAAGGAAACTCAGTTTTCACACTCTATGCTTAGTGCCCGTTGAGTGCCTATGACTGAAATGAAATTTGGTCAGCATCCCACACAAACGAATGCTCCACATGCGGGTTTCACATGCCACCAACTCCACATTCACAGGCAACTTCAGCGCCACAGCCATTTTCAGATAGCCCTCAATGCAAAGGCTCTAGACGCAAATATTGGTTTGAGAGCTAATTCAATCAAGGAAACACTGCATGTTGGTGAAGGGCATATTGAAGAAGGATCAGCGGAGTGGTTCTTGTGGGAGAACAACTCCATTTGGCTCACTAACTTCACACACCATCAGGCTTCTAAGCAGCTCTCAAGGAAACTCAGTTTTCACACTCTATGCTTAGTGCCCTTTGAGTGCCTAGGACTGAAATGAAGCTTGGTCAGCATCCCACACAAACGAATGCTCCACATGCGGGTTTCACATGCCACCAACTCCACATTCACAGGCAACTTCAGCGCCACAGCCGTTTTCAGATAGCCCTCAATGCAAAGGCTCTAGACGCAAATATTGGTGTGAGAGCTAATTCAATCAGGGAAACACTGCGTGTTGGTGAAGGGCATATTGAAGAAGGATCAGCCGAGTGGTTCTTGTGGGAGAACAACTCCATTTGGCTCACTAACTTCACACACCATCAGGCTTCCAAGCAGCTCTCAAGGAAACTCAGTTTTCACACTCTATGCTTAGTGCCCTTTGAGTGCATTATCTAGGAATGAACCTGGTAGAGCATCCCACACAAACGAATGCTCCACATGCGGGTTTCACATGCCACCAACTCCACATTCACAGGCAACTTCAGCGCCACAGCCGTTTTCAGATAGCCCTCAATGCAAAGGCTCTAGACGCAAATATTGGTGTGAGAGCTAATTCAATCAAGGAAACACTGCATGTTGGTGAAGGGCATATTGAAGAAGGATCAGCCGAGTGGTTCTTGTGGGAGAACAACTCCATTTGGCTCACTAACTTCACACACCATCAGGCTTCCAAGCAGCTCTCAAGGAAACTCAGTTTTCACGCTCTATGCTTAGTGCCCTTTGTATGGCTAGGACTGAAATGAACCTGGTAGAGCATTCCACACAAACGAATGCTCCACATGCGGGTTTCACATGCCACCAACTCCACATTCACAGGCAACTTCAGCGCCACAGCCGTTTTCAGATAGCCCTCAATGCAAAGGCTCTAGACACAAATATTGGTGTGAGAGCTAATTCAATCAAGGAAACACTGCATGTTGGTGAAGGGCATATTGAAGAAGGATCAGCCGAGTGGTTCTTGTGGGAGAACAACTCCATTTGGCTCACTAACTTCACACACCATCAGGCTTCCAAGCAGCTCTCAAGGAAACTCAGTTTTCACACTCTATGCTTAGTGCCCTTTGAGTGCATTATCTAGGAATGAACCTGGTAGAGCATTCCACACAAACGAATGCTCCACATGCGGGTTTCACATGCCACCAACTCCACATTCACAGGCAACTTCAGCGCCACAGCCGTTTTCAGATAGCCCTCAATGCAAAGGCTCTAGACGCAAATATTGGTGTGAGAGCTAATTCAATCAAGGAAACACTGCATGTTGGTGAAGGGCATATTGAAGAAGGATCAGCCGAGTGGTTCTTGTGGGAGAACAACTCCATTTGGCTCACTAACTTCACACACCATCAGGCTTCCAAGCAGCTCTCAAGGAAACTCAGTTTTCACACTCTATGCTTAGTGCCCTTTGAGTGCATTATCTAGGAATGAACCTGGTAGAGCATTCCACACAAACGAATGCTCCACATGCGGGTTTCACATGCCACCAACTCCACATTCACAGGCAACTTCAGCGCCACAGCCGTTTTCAGATAGCCCTCAATGCAAAGGCTCTAGACGCAGATATTGGTGTGAGAGCTAATTCAATCAAGGAAACACTGCATGTTGGTGAAGGGCATATTGAAGAAGGATCAGCCGAGTGGTTCTTGTGGGAGAACAACTCCATTTGGCTCACTAACTTCACACACCATCAGGCTTCCAAGCAGCTCTCAAGGAAACTCAGTTTTCACACTCTATGCTTAGTGCCCTTTGTATGGCTAGGACTGAAATGAACCTGGTAGAGCATCCCACACAAACGAATGCTCCACATGCGGGTTTCACATGCCACCAACTCCACATTCACAGGCAACTTCAGCGCCACAGCCGTTTTCAGATAGCCCCCAATGCAAAGGCTCTAGACGCAAATATTGGTGTGAGAGCTAATTCAATCAAGGAAACACTGCATGTTGGTGAAGGGCATATTGAAGAAGGATCAGCCGAGTGGTTCTTGTGGGAGAACAACTCCATTTGGCTCAATAACTTCACACACCATCAGGCTTCCAAGCAGCTCTCAAGGAAACTCAGTTTCCACACTCTATGCTTAGTGCCCTTTGAGTGCATTATCTAGGAATGAACCTGGTAGAGCATCCCACACAAACGAATGCTCCACATGCGGGTTTCACATGCCACCAACTCCACATTCACAGGCAACTTCAGCGCCACAGCCGTTTTCAGATAGCCCTCAATGCAAAGGCTCTAGACGCAAATATTGGTGTGAGAGCTAATTCAATCAAGGAAACACTGCATGTTGGTGAAGGGCATATTGAAGAAGGATCAGCCGAGTGGTTCTTGTGGGAGAACAACTCCATTTGGCTCACTAACTTCACACACCATCAGGCTTTCAAGCAGCTCTCAAGTAAACTCAGTTTTCACTCTCTATGCTTAGTGCCCTTTGTATGGCTAGCACTGAAATGAACCTGGTAGAGCATCCCACACAAACGAATGCTCCACATGCGGGTTTCACATGTCACCAACTCCACATTCACAGGCAACTTCAGCGCCACAGCCGTTTTCAGATAGCCCTCAATGCAAAGGCTCTAGACGCAAATATTGGTGTGAGAGCTAATTCAATCAAGGAAACACTGCATGTTGGTGAAGGGCATATTGAAGAAGGATCAGCCGAGTGGTTCTTGTGGGAGAACAACTCCATTTGGCTCACTAACTTCACACACCATCAGGCTTCCAAGCAGCTCTCAAGGAAACTCAGTTTTCACACTCTATGCTTAGTGCCCTTTGAGTGCATTATCTAGGAATGAACCTGGTAGAGCATCCCACACAAACGAATGCTCCACATGCGGGTTTCACATGCCACCAACTCCACATTCACAGGCAACTTCAGCGCCACAGCCGTTTTCAGATAGCCCTCAATGCAAAGGCTCTAGACGCAAATATTGGTGTGAGAGCTAATTCAATCAGGGAAACACTGCATGTTGGTGAAGGGCATATTGAAGAAGGATCAGCCGAGTGGTTCTTGTGGGAGAACAACTCCATTTGGCTCACTAACTTCACACACCATCAGGCTTCCAAGCAGCTCTCAAGGAAACTCAGTTTTCACACTCTATGCTTAGTGCCCTTTGAGTGCATTATCTAGGAATGAACCTGGTAGAGCATCCCACACAAACGAATGCTCCACATGCGGGTTTCACATGCCACCAACTCCACATTCACAGGCAACTTCAGCGCCACAGCCGTTTTCAGATAGCCCTCAATGCAAAGGCTCTAGACGCAAATATTGGTGTGAGAGCTAATTCAATCAAGGAAACACTGCATGTTGGTGAAGGGCATATTGAAGAAGGATCAGCCGAGTGGTTCTTGTGGGAGAACAACTCCATTTGGCTCACTAACTTCACACACCATCAGGCTTCTAAGCAGCTCTCAAGGAAACTCAGTTTTCACACTCTATGCTTAGTGCCCTTTGAGTGCCTAGGACTGAAATGAAGCTTGGTCAGCATCCCACACAAACGAATGCTCCACATGCGGGTTTCACATGCCACCAACTCCACATTCACAGGCAACTTCAGCGCCACAGCCGTTTTCAGATAGCCCTCAATGCAAAGGCTCTAGACGCAAATATTGGTGTGAGAGCTAATTCAATCAAGGAAACACTGCATGTTGGTGAAGGGCATATTGAAGAAGGATCAGCCGAGTGGTTCTTGTGGGAGAACAACTCCATTTGGCTCACTAACTTCACACACCATCAGGCTTCCAAGCAGCTCTCAAGGAAACTCAGTTTTCACACTCTATGCTTAGTGCCCTTTGAGTGCATTATCTAGGAATGAACCTGGTAGAGCATCCCACACAAACGAATGCTCCACATGCGGGTTTCACATGCCACCAACTCCACATTCACAGGCAACTTCAGCGCCACAGCCGTTTTCAGATAGCCCTCAATGCAAAGGCTCTAGACGCAAATATTGGTGTGAGAGCTAATTCAATCAAGGAAACACTGCATGTTGGTGAAGGGCATATTGAAGAAGGATCAGCCGAGTGGTTCTTGTGGGAGAACAACTCCATTTGGCTCACTAACTTCACACACCATCAGGCTTTCAAGCAGCTCTCAAGTAAACTCAGTTTTCACTCTCTATGCTTAGTGCCCTTTGTATGGCTAGCACTGAAATGAACCTGGTAGAGCATCCCACACAAACGAATGCTCCACATGCGGGTTTCACATGTCACCAACTCCACATTCACAGGCAACTTCAGCGCCACAGCCGTTTTCAGATAGCCCTCAATGCAAAGGCTCTAGACGCAAATATTGGTGTGAGAGCTAATTCAATCAAGGAAACACTGCATGTTGGTGAAGGGCATATTGAAGAAGGATCAGCCGAGTGGTTCTTGTGGGAGAACAACTCCATTTGGCTCACTAACTTCACACACCATCAGGCTTCCAAGCAGCTCTCAAGGAAACTCAGTTTTCACACTCTATGCTTAGTGCCCTTTGAGTGCATTATCTAGGAATGAACCTGGTAGAGCATTCCACACAAACGAATGCTCCACATGCGGGTTTCACATGCCACCAACTCCACATTCACAGGCAACTTCAGCGCCACAGCCGTTTTCAGATAGCCCTCAATGCAAAGGCTCTAGACGCAAATATTGGTGTGAGAGCTAATTCAATCAGGGAAACACTGCATGTTGGTGAAGGGCATATTGAAGAAGGATCAGCCGAGTGGTTCTTGTGGGAGAACAACTCCATTTGGCTCACTAACTTCACACACCATCAGGCTTCCAAGCAGCTCTCAAGGAAACTCAGTTTTCACACTCTATGCTTAGTGCCCTTTGTGTGCATTATCTAGGAATGAACCTGGTAGAGCATCCCACACAAACGAATGCTCCACATGCGGGTTTCACATGCCACCAACTCCACATTCACAGGCAACTTCAGCGCCACAGCCGTTTTCAGATAGCCCTCAATGCAAAGGCTCTAGACGCAAATATTGGTGTGAGAGCTAATTCAATCAAGGAAACACTGCATGTTGGTGAAGGGCATATTGAAGAAGGATCAGCCGAGTGGTTCTTGTGGGAGAACAACTCCATTTGGCTCACTAACTTCACACACCATCAGGCTTCCAAGCAGCTCTCAAGGAAACTCAGTTTTCACACTCTATGCTTAGTGCCCTTTGAGTGCCTATGACTGAAATGAAGTTTGGTCAGCATCCCACACAAACGAATGCTCCACATGCGGGTTTCACATGCCACCAACTCCACATTCACAGGCAACTTCAGCGCCACAGCCGTTTTCAGATAGCCCTCAATGCAAAGGCTCTAGACGCAAATATTGGTGTGAGAGCTAATTCAATCAAGGAAACACTGCATGTTGGTGAAGGGCATATTGAAGAAGGATCAGCCGAGTGGTTCTTGTGGGAGAACAACTCCATTTGGCTCACTAACTTCACACACCATCAGGCTTCTAAGCAGCTCTCAAGGAAACTCAGTTTTCACACTCTATGCTTAGTGCCCTTTGAGTGCCTAGGACTGAAATGAAGCTTGGTCAGCATCCCACACAAACGAATGCTCCACATGCGGGTTTCACATGCCACCAACTCCACATTCACAGGCAACTTCAGCGCCACAGCCGTTTTCAGATAGCCCTCAATGCAAAGGCTCTAGACACAAATATTGGTGTGAGAGCTAATTCAATCAAGGAAACACTGCATGTTGGTGAAGGGCATATTGAAGAAGGATCAGCCGAGTGGTTCTTGTGGGAGAACAACTCCATTTGGCTCACTAACTTCACACACCATCAGGCTTCCAAGCAGCTCTCAAGGAAACTCAGTTTTCACACTCTATGCTTAGTGCCCTGTGAGTGCATTATCTAGGAATGAACCTGGTAGAGCATCCCACACAAACGAATGCTCCACATGCGGGTTTCACATGCCACCAACTCCACATTCACAGGCAACTTCAGCGCCACAGCCGTTTTCAGATAGCCCTCAATGCAAAGGCTCTAGACGAAAATATTGGTGTGAGAGCTAATTCAATCAAGGAAACACTGCATGTTGGTGAAGGGCATATTGAAGAAGGATCAGCCGAGTGGTTCTTGTGGGAGAACAACTCCATTTGGCTCACTAACTTCACACACCATCAGGCTTCCAAACAGCTCTCAAGGAAACTCAGTTTTCACACTCTATGCTTAGTGCCCTTTGAGTGCATTATCTAGGAATGAACCTGGTAGAGCATCCCACACAAACGAATGCTCCCACATGCGGGTTTCACATGCCACCAACTCCACATTCACAGGCAACTTCAGCGCCACAGCCGTTTTCAGATAGCCCTCAATGCAAAGGCTCTAGACGCAAATATTGGTGTGAGAGCTAATTCAACCAAGGAAACACTGCATGTTGGTGAAGGGCATATTGAAGAAGGATCAGCCGAGTGGTTCTTGTGGGAGAACAACTCCATTTGGCTCACTAACTTCACACACCGTCAGGCTTCCAAGCAGCTCTCAAGGAAACTCAGTTTTCACACTCTATGCTTAGTGCCCTTTGTATGGCTAGCACTGAAATGAACCTGGTAGAGCATCCCACACAAACGAATGCTCCACATGCGGGTTTCACATGCCACCAACTCCACATTCACAGGCAACTTCAGCGCCACAGCCGTTTTCAGATAGCCCTCAATGCAAAGGCTCTAGACGCAAATATTGGTGTGAGAGCTAATTCAATCAAGGAAACACTGCATGTTGGTGAAGGGCATATTGAAGAAGGATCAGCCGAATGGTTCTTGTGGGAGAACAACTCCATTTGGCTCACTAACTTCACACACCATCAGGCTTCGAAACAGCTCTCAAGGAAACTCAGTTTTCACACTCTATGCTTAGTGCCCTTTGAGTGCATTATCTAGGAATGAACCTGATAGAGCATCCCACACAAACGAATGCTCCACATGCGGGTTTCACATGCCACCAACTCCACATTCACAGGCAACTTCAGCGCCACAGCCATTTTCAGATAGCCCTCAATGCAAAGGCTCTAGACGCAAATATTGGTGTGAGAGCTAATTCAATCAAGGAAACACTGCATGTTGGTGAAGGGCATATTGAAGAAGGATCAGCCGAGTGGTTCTTGTGGGAGAACAACTCCATTTGGCTCACTAACTTCACACACCATCAGGCTTCCAAGCAGCTCTCAAGGAAACTCAGTTTTCACACTCTATGCTTAGTGCCCTGTGAGTGCGTTATCTAGGAATGAACCTGGTAGAGCATCCCACACAAACGAATGCTCCACATGCGGGTTTCACATGCCACCAACTCCACATTCACAGGCAACTTCAGCGCCACAGCCGTTTTCAGATAGCCCTCAATGCAAAGGCTCTAGACGCAAATATTGGTGTGAGAGCTAATTCAACCAAGGAAACACTGCATGTTGGTGAAGGGCATATTGAAGAAGGATCAGCCGAGTGGTTCTTGTGGGAGAACAACTCCATTTGGCTCACTAACTTCACACACCATCAGGCTTCCAAACAGCTCTCAAGGAAACTCAGTTTTCACACTCTATGCTTCGTGCCCTTTGAGTGCATTATCTAGGAATGAACCTGGTAGAGCATCCCACACAAACGAATGCTCCACATGCGGGTTTCACATGCCACCAACTCCACATTCACAGGCAACTTCAGCGCCACAGCCGTTTTCAGATAGCCCTCAATGCAAAGGCTCTAGACGCAAATATTGGTGTGAGAGCTAATTCAATCAAGGAAACACTGCATGTTGGTGAAGGGCATATTGAAGAAGGATCAGCCGAGTGGTTCTTGTGGGAGAACAACTCCATTTGGCTCACTAACTTCACACACCATCAGGCTTCCAAGCAGCTCTCAAGGAAACTCAGTTTTCACACTCTATGCTTAGTGCCCTTTGAGTGCATTATCTAGGAATGAACCTGGTAGAGCATCCCACACAAACGAATGCTCCACATGCGGGTTTCACATGCCACCAACTCCAGATTCACAGGCAACTTCAGCACCACAGCCGTTTTCAGATAGCCCTCAATGCAAAGGCTCTAGACACAAATATTGGTGTGAGAGCTAATTCAATCAAGGAAACACTGCATGTTGGTGAAGGGCATATTGAAGAAGGATCAGCCGAGTGGTTCTTGTGGGAGAACAACTCCATTTGGCTCACTAACTTCACACACCATCAGGCTTCCAAACAGCTCTCAAGGAAACTCATTTTTCACACTCTATGCTTAGTGCCCTTTGAGTGCATTATCTAGGAATGAACCTGGTAGAGCATCCCACACAAACGAATGCTCCACATGCGGGTTTCACATGCCACCAACTCCACATTCACAGGCAACTTCAGCGCCACAGCCGTTTTCAGATAGCCCTCAATGCAAAGGCTCTAGACGCAAATATTGGTGTGAGAACTAATTCAATCAAGGAAACACTGCATGTTGGTGAAGGGCATATTGAAGAAGGATCAGCCGAGTGGTTCTTGTGGGAGAACAACTCCATTTGGCTCACTAACTTCACACACCATCAGGCTTCCAAGCAGCTCTCAAGGAAACTCAGTTTTCACACTCTATGCTTAGTGCCCTTTGAGTGCATTATCTAGGAATGAACCTGGTAGAGCATCCCACACAAACGAATGCTCCACATGCGGGTTTCACATGCCACCAACTCCACATTCACAGGCAACTTCAGCGCCACAGCCGTTTTCAGATAGCCCTCAATGCAAAGGCTCTAGACGCAAATATTGGTGTGAGAGCTAATTCAATCAAGGAAACACTGCATGTTGGTGAAGGGCATATTGAAGAAGGATCAGCCGAGTGGTTCTTGTGGGAGAACAACTCCATTTGGCTCACTAACTTCACACACCATCAGGCTTCCAAGCAGCTCTCAAGGAAACTCAGTTTTCACACTCTATGCTTAGTGCCCTTTGAGTGCATTATCTAGGAAGGAACCTGGTAGAGCATCCCACACAAACGAATGCTCCACATGCGGGTTTCACATGCCACCAACTCCACATTCACAGGCAACTTCAGCGCCACAGCCGTTTTCAGATAGCCCTCAATGCAAAGGCTCTAGACGCAAATATTGGTGTGAGAGCTAATTCAATCAAGGAAACACTGCATGTTGGTGAAGGGCATATTGAAGAAGGATCAGCCGAGTGGTTCTTGTGGGAGAACAACTCCATTTGGCTCACTAACTTCACACACCATCAGGCTTCCAAGCAGCTCTCAAGGAAACTCAGTTTTCACACTCTATGCTTAGTGCCCTTTGAGTGCATTATCTAGGAATGAACCTGGTAGAGCATTCCACACAAACGAATGCTCCACATGCGGGTTTCACATGCCACCAACTCCACATTCACAGGCAACTTCAGCGCCACAGCCGTTTTCAGATAGCCCTCAATGCAAAGGCTCTAGACGCAAATATTGGTGTGAGAGCTAATTCAATCAAGGAAACACTGCATGTTGGTGAAGGGCATATTGAAGAAGGATCAGCCGAGTGGTTCTTGTGGGAGAACAACTCCATTTGGCTCACTAACTTCACACACCATCAGGCTTCCAAGCAGCTCTCAAGGAAACTCAGTTTTCACGCTCTATGCTTAGTGCCCTTTGAGTGCCTAGGACTGAAATGAAGTTTGGTCAGCATCCCACACAAACGAATGCTCCACATGCGGGTTTCACATGCCACCAACTCCACATTCACAGGCAACTTCAGCGCCACAGCCGTTTTCAGATAGCCCTCAATGCAAAGGCTCTAGACGCAAATATTGGTGTGAGAGCTAATTCAATCAAGGAAACACTGCATGTTGGTGAAGGGCATATTGAAGAAGGATCAGCCGAGTGGTTCTTGTGGGAGAACAACTCCATTTGGCTCACTAACTTCACACACCATCAGGCTTCCAAGCAGCTCTCAAGGAAACTCAGTTTTCACACTCTATGCTTAGTGCCCTGTGAGTGCGTTATCTAGGAATGAACCTGGTAGAGCATCCCACACAAACGAATGCTCCACATGCGGGTTTCACATGCCACCAACTCCACATTCACAGGCAACTTCAGCGCCACAGCCGTTTTCAGATAGCCCTCAATGCAAAGGCTCTAGACGCAAATATTGGTGTGAGAGCTAATTCAATCAAGGAAACACTGCATGTTGGTGAAGGGCATATTGAAGAAGGATCAGCCGAGTGGTTCTTGTGGGAGAACAACTCCATTTGGCTCACTAACTTCACACACCATCAGGCTTCCAAACAGCTCTCAAGGAAACTCATTTTTCACACTCTATGCTTAGTGCCCTTTGAGTGCATTATCTAGGAATGAACCTGGTAGAGCATCCCACACAAACGAATGCTCCACATGCGGGTTTCACATGCCACCAACTCCACATTCACAGGCAACTTCAGCGCCACAGCCGTTTTCAGATAGCCCTCAATGCAAAGGCTCTAGACGCAAATATTGGTGTGAGAACTAATTCAATCAAGGAAACACTGCATGTTGGTGAAGGGCATATTGAAGAAGGATCAGCCGAGCGGTTCTTGTGGGAGAACAACTCCATTTGGCTCACTAACTTCACACACCATCAGGCTTCCAAGCAGCTCTCAAGGAAACTCAGTTTTCACACTCTATGCTTAGTGCCCTTTGAGTGCATTGTCTAGGAATGAACCTGGTAGAGCATCCCACACAAACGAATGCTCCACATGCGGGTTTCACATGCCACCAACTCCACATTCACAGGCAACTTCAGCGCCACAGCCGTTTTCAGATAGCCCTCAATGCAAAGGCTCTAGACGCAAATATTGGTGTGAGAACTAATTCAATCAAGGAAACACTGCATGTTGGTGAAGGGCATATTGAAGAAGGATCAGCCGAGTGGTTCTTGTGGGAGAACAACTCCATTTGGCTCACTAACTTCACACACCATCAGGCTTCCAAGCAGCTCTCAAGGAAACTCAGTTTTCACACTCTATGCTTAGTGCCCTTTGAGTGCATTATCTAGGAATGAACCTGGTAGAGCATTCCATACAAACGAATGCTCCACATGCGGGTTTCACATGCCACCAACTCCACATTCACAGGCAACTTCAGCGCCACAGCCGTTTTCAGATAGCCCTCAATGCAAAGGCTCTAGACGCAAATATTGGTGTGAGAGCTAATTCAATCAAGGAAACACTGCATGTTGGTGAAGGGCATATTGAAGAAGGATCAGCCGAGTGGTTCTTGTGGGAGAACAACTCCATTTGGCTCACTAACTTCACACACCATCAGGCTTCCAAGCAGCTCTCAAGGAAACTCAGTTTTCACACTCTATGCTTAGTGCCCTTTGAGTGCCTAGGACTGAAATGAAGTTTGGTCAGCATCCCACACAAACGAATGCTCCACATGCGGGTTTCACATGCCACCAACTCCACATTCACAGGCAACTTCAGCGCCACAGCCGTTTTCAGATAGCCCTCAATGCAATGGCTCTAGACGCAAATATTGGTGTGAGAGCTAATTCAATCAAGGAAACACTGCATGTTGGTGAAGGGCATATTGAAGAAGGATCAGCCGAGTGGTTCTTGTGGGAGAACAACTCCATTTGGCTCACTAACTTCACACACCATCAGGCTTCCAAACAGCTCTCAAGGAAACTCAGTTTTCACACTCTATGCTTAGTGCCCTTTGAGTGCATTATCTAGGAATGAACCTGGTAGAGCATCCCACACAAACGAATGCTCCACATGCGGGTTTCACATGCCACCAACTCCACATTCACAGGCAACTTCAGCGCCACAGCCGTTTTCAGATAGCCCTCAATGCAAAGGCTCTAGACGCAAATATTGGTGTGAGAGCTAATTCAATCAAGGAAACACTGCATGTTGGTGAAGGGCATATTGAAGAAGGATCAGCCGAGTGGTTCTTGTGGGAGAACAACTCCATTTGGCTCACTAACTTCACACACCATCAGGCTTCCAAGCAGCTCTCAAGGAAACTCAGTTTTCACACTCTATGCTTAGTGCCCTTTGAGTGCATTATCTAGGAATGAACCTGGTAGAGCATCCCACACAAACGAATGCTCCACATGCGGGTTTCACATGCCACCAACTCCACATTCACAGGCAACTTCAGCGCCACAGCCGTTTTCAGATAGCCCTCAATGCAAAGGCTCTAGACGCAAATATTGGTGTGAGAGCTAATTCAATCAAGGAAACACTGCATGTTGGTGAAGGGCATATTGAAGAAGGATCAGCCGAGTGGTTCTTGTGGGAGCACAACTCCATTTGGCTCACTAACTTCACACACCATCAGGCTTCCAAGCAGCTCTCAAGGAAACTCAGTTTTCACACTCTATGCTTAGTGCCCTTTGAGTGCATTATCTAGGAATGAACCTGGTAGAGCATCCCACACAAACGAATGCTCCACATGCGGGTTTCACATGCCACCAACTCCACATTCACAGGCAACTTTAGCGCCACAGCCGTTTTCAGATAGCCCTCAATGCAAAGGCTCTAGACGCAAATATTGGTGTGAGAGCTAATTCAATCAAGGAAACACTGCATGTTGGTGAAGGGCATATTGAAGAAGGATCAGCCGAGTGGTTCTTGTGGGAGAACAACTCCATTTGGCTCACTAACTTCACACACCATCAGGCTTCCAAGCAGCTCTCAAGGAAACTCAGTTTTCACACTCTATGCTTAGTGCCCTTTGAGTGCATTATCTAGGAATGAACCTGGTAGAGCATCCCACACAAACGAATGCTCCACATGCGGGTTTCACATGCCACCAACTCCACATTCACAGGCAACTTCAGCGCCACAGCCGTTTTCAGATAGCCCTCAATGCAAAGGCTCTAGACGCAAATATTGGTGTGAGAGCTAATTCAATCAAGGAAACACTGCATGTTGGTGAAGGGCATATTGAAGAAGGATCAGCCGAGTGGTTCTTGTGGGAGAACAACTCCATTTGGCTCACTAGCTTCACACACCATCAGGCTTCCAAGCAGCTCTCAAGGAAACTCAGTTTTCACACTCTATGCTTAGTGCCCTTTGAGTGCATTATCTAGGAATGAACCTGGTAGAGCATCCCACACAAACGAATGCTCCACATGCGGGTTTCACATGCCACCAACTCCACATTCACAGGCAACTTCAGCGCCACAGCCGTTTTCAGATAGCCCTCAATGCAAAGGCTCTAGACGCAAATATTGGTGTGAGAGCTAATTCAATCAAGGAAACACTGCATGTTGGTGAAGGGCATATTGAAGAAGGATCAGCCGAGTGGTTCTTGTGGGAGAACAACTCCATTTGGCTCACTAACTTCACACACCATCAGGCTTCCAAGCAGCTCTCAAGGAAACTCAGTTTTCACACTCTATGCTTAGTGCCCTATGAGTGCATTATCTAGGAATGAACCTGGTAGAGCATCCCACACAAACGAATGCTCCACATGCGGGTTTCACATGCCACCAACTCCACATTCACAGGCAACTTCAGCGCCACAGCCGTTTTCAGATAGCCCTCAATGCAAAGGCTCTAGACGCAAATATTGGTGTGAGAGCTAATTCAATCAAGGAAACACTGCATGTTGGTGAAGGGCATATTGAAGAAGGATCAGCCGAGTGGTTCTTGTGGGAGAACAACTCCATTTGGCTCACTAACTTCACACACCATCAGGCTTCCAAGCAGCTCTCAAGGAAACTCAGTTTTCACACTCTATGCTTAGTGCCCTTTGAGTGCCTAGGACTGAAATGAAGATTGGTCAGCATCCCACACAAACGAATGCTCCACATGCGGGTTTCACATGCCACCAACTCCACATTCACAGGCAACTTCAGCGCCACAGCCGTTTTCAGATAGCCCTCAATGCAAAGGCTCTAGACGCAAATATTGGTGTGAGAGCTAATTCAATCAAGGAAACACTGCATGTTGGTGAAGGGCATATTGAAGAAGGATCAGCCGAGTGGTTCTTGTGGGAGAACAACTCCATTTGGCTCACTAACTTCACACACCATCAGGCTTCCAAGCAGCTCTCAAGGAAACTCAGTTTTCACGCTCTATGCTTAGTGCCCTTTTTATGGCTAGGACTGAAATGAACCTGGTAGAGCATCCCACACAAACGAATGCTCCACATGCGGGTTTCACATGCCACCAACTCCACATTCACAGGCAACTTCAGCGCCACAGCCGTTTTCAGATAGCCCTCAATGCAAAGGCTCTAGACGCAAATATTGGTGTGAGAGCTAATTCAATCAAGGAAACACTGCATGTTGGTGAAGGGCATATTGAAGAAGGATCAGCCGAGTGGTTCTTGTGGGAGAACAACTCCATTTGGCTCACTAACTTCACACACCATCAGGCTTCCAAACAGCTCTCAAGGAAACTCAGTTTTCACACTCTATGCTTAGTGCCCTTTGAGTGCATTATCTAGGAATGAACCTGGTAGAGCATCCCACACAAACGAATGCTCCACATGCGGGTTTCACATGCCACCAACTCCACATTCACAGGCAACTTCAGCGCCACAGCCGTTTTCAGATAGCCCTCAATGCAAAGGCTCTAGACGCAAATATTGGTGTGAGAGCTAATTCAATCAAGGAAACACTGCATGTTGGTGAAGGGCATATTGAAGAAGGATCAGCCGAGTGGTTCTTGTGGGAGAACAACTCCATTTGGCTCACTAACTTCACACACCATCAGGCTTCCAAACAGCTCTCAAGGAAACTCAGTTTTCACACTCTATGCTTAGTGCCCTTTGAGTGCATTATCTAGGAATGAACCTGGTAGAGCATCCCACACAAACGAATGCTCCACATGCGGGTTTCACATGCCACCAACTCCACATTCACAGGCAACTTTAGCGCCACAGCCGTTTTCAGATAGCCCTCAATGCAAAGGCTCTAGACGCAAATATTGGTGTGAGAGCTAATTCAATCAAGGAAACACTGCATGTTGGTGAAGGGCATATTGAAGAAGGATCAGCCGAGTGGTTCTTGTGGGAGAACAACTCCATTTGGCTCACTAACTTCACACACCATCAGGCTTCCAAGCAGCTCTCAAGGAAACTCAGTTTTCACACTCTATGCTTAGTGCCCTTTGAGTGCATTATCTAGGAATGAACCTGGTAGAGCATCCCACACAAACGAATGCTCCACATGCGGGTTTCACATGCCACCAACTCCACATTCACAGGCAACTTCAGCGCCACAGCCGTTTTCAGATAGCCCTCAATGCAAAGGCTCTAGACGCAAATATTGGTGTGAGAGCTAATTCAATCAAGGAAACACTGCATGTTGGTGAAGGGCATATTGAAGAAGGATCAGCCGAGTGGTTCTTGTGGGAGAACAACTCCATTTGGCTCACTAACTTCACACACCATCAGGCTTCCAAACAGCTCTCAAGGAAACTCAGTTTTCACACTCTATGCTTAGTGCCCTTTGAGTGCATTATCTAGGAAGGAACCTGGTAGAGCATCCCACACAAACGAATGCTCCACATGCGGGTTTCACATGCCACCAACTCCACATTCACAGGCAACTTCAGCGCCACAGCCGTTTTCAGATAGCCCTCAATGCAAAGGCTCTAGACGCAAATATTGGTGTGAGAGCTAATTCAATCAAGGAAACACTGCATGTTGGTGAAGGGCATATTGAAGAAGGATCAGCCGAGTGGTTCTTGTGGGAGAACAACTCCATTTGGCTCACTAACTTCACACACCATCAGGCTTCCAAACAGCTCTCAAGGAAACTCAGTTTTCATACTCTATGGTTAGTGCCCTTTGAGTGCATTATCTAGGAATGAACCTGGTAGAGCATCCCACACAAACGAATGCTCCACATGCGGGTTTCACATGCCACCAACTCCACATTCACAGGCAACTTCAGCGCCACAGCCGTTTTCAGATAGCCCTCAATGCAAAGGCTCTAGACGCAAATATTGGTGTGAGAGCTAATTCAATCAAGGAAACACTGCATGTTGGTGAAGGGCATATTGAAGAAGGATCAGCCGAGTGGTTCTTGTGGGAGAACAACTCCATTTGGCTCACTAACTTCACACACCATCAGGCTTCCAAGCAGCTCTCAAGGAAACTCAGTTTTCACACTCTATGCTTAGTGCCCTTTGTATGGCTAGGACTGAAATGAACCTGGTAGAGCATCCCACACAAACGAATGCTCCACATGCGGGTTTCACATGCCACCAACTCCACATTCACAGGCAACTTCAGCGCCACAGCCGTTTTCAGATAGCGCTCAATGCAAAGGCTCTAGACGCAAATATTGGTGTGAGAGCTAATTCAATCAAGGAAACACTGCATGTTGGTGAAGGGCATATTGAAGAAGGATCAGCCGAGTGGTTCTTGTGGGAGAACAACTCCATTTGGCTCACTAACTTCACACACCATCAGGCTTCCAAGCAGCTCTCAAGGAATCTCAGTTTTCACACTCTATGCTTAGTGCCCTTTGAGTGCATTATCTAGGAATGAACCTGGTAGAGCATCCCACACAAACGAATGCTCCACATGCGGGTTTCACATGCCACCAACTCCACATTCACAGGCAACTTCAGCGCCACAGCCGTTTTCAGATAGCCCTCAATGCAAAGGCTCTAGACGCAAATATTGGTGTGAGAGCTAATTCAATCAAGGAAACACTGCATGTTGGTGAAGGGCATATTGAAGAAGGATCAGCCGAGTGGTTCTTGTGGGAGAACAACTCCATTTGGCTCACTAACTTCACACACCATCAGGCTTCCAAGCAGCTCTCAAGGAAACTCAGTTTTCACACTCTATGCTTAGTGCCCTTTGAGTGCATTATCTAGGAATGAACCTGGTAGAGCATCCCACACAAACGAATGCTCCACATGTGGGTTTCACATGCCACCAACTCCACATTCACAGGCAACTTCAGCGCCACAGCCGTTTTCAGATAGCCCTCAATGCAAAGGCTCTAGACGCAAATATTGGTGTGAGAGCTAATTCAATCAAGGAAACACTGCATGTTGGTGAAGGGCATATTGAAGAAGGATCAGCCGAGTGGTTCTTGTGGGAGAACAACTCCATTTGGCTCACTAACTTCACACACCATCAGGCTTCCAAGCAGCTCTCAAGGAAACTCAGTTTTCACACTCTATGCTTAGTGCCCTTTGTATGAGTGCATTATCTAGGAATGAACCTGGTAGAGCATCCCACAGAAACGAATGCTCCACATGTGGGTTTCACATGCCACCAACTCCACATTCACAGGCAACTTCAGCGCCACAGCCGTTTTCAGATAGCCCTCAATGCAAAGGCTCTAGACGCAAATATTGGTGTGAGAGCTAATTCAATCAAGGAAACACTGCATGTTGGTGAAGGGCATATTGAAGAAGGATCAGCCGAGTGGTTCTTGTGGGAGAACAACTCCATTTGGCTCACTAACTTCACACACCATCAGGCTTCCAAGCAGCTCTCAAGGAAACTCAGTTTTCACACTCTATGCTTAGTGCCCTTTGTATGGCTAGGACTGAAATGAACCTGGTAGAGCATCCCACACAAACGAATGCTCCACATGTGGGTTTCACATGCCACCAACTCCACATTCACAGGCAACTTCAGCGCCACAGCCGTTTTCAGATAGCCCTCAATGCAAAGGCTCTAGACGCAAATATTGGTGTGAGAGCTAATTCAATCAAGGAAACACTGCATGTTGGTGAAGGGCATATTGAAGAAGGATCAGCCGAGTGGTTCTTGTGGGAGAACAACTCCATTTGGCTCACTAACTTCACACACCATCAGGCTTCCAAGCAGCTCTCAAGGAAACTCAGTTTTCACACTCTATGCTTAGTGCCCTTTGAGTGCATTATCTAGGAATGAACCTGGTAGAGCATCCCACACAAACGAATGCTCCACATGCGGGTTTCACATGCCACCAACTCCACATTCACAGGCAACTTCAGCGCCACAGCCGTTTTCAGATAGCCCTCAATGCAAAGGCTCTAGACGCAAATATTGGTGTGAGAGCTAATTCAATCAAGGAAACACTGCATGTTGGTGAAGGGCATATTGAAGAAGGATCAGCCGAGTGGTTCTTGTGGGAGAACAACTCCATTTGGCTCACTAACTTCACACACCATCAGGCTTCCAAACAGCTCTCAAGGAAACTCAGTTTTCACACTCTATGCTTAGTGCCCTTTGAGTGCATTATCTAGGAATGAACCTGGTAGAGCATCCCACACAAACGAATGCTCCACATGCGGGTTTCACATGCCACCAACTCCACATTCACAGGCAACTTCAGCGCCACAGCCGTTTTCAGATAGCCCTCAATGCAAAGGCTCTAGACGCAAATATTGGTGTGAGAGCTAATTCAATCAAGGAAACACTGCATGTTGGTGAAGGGCATATTGAAGAAGGATCAGCCGAGTGGTTCTTGTGGGAGAACAACTCCATTTGGCTCACTAACTTCACACACCATCAGGCTTCCAAACAGCTCTCAAGGAAACTCAGTTTTCACACTCTATGCTTAGTGCCCTTTGAGTGCATTATCTAGGAATGAACCTGGTAGAGCATCCCACACAAACGAATGCTCCACATGCGGGTTTCACATGCCACCAACTCCACATTCACAGGCAACTTTAGCGCCACAGCCGTTTTCAGATAGCCCTCAATGCAAAGGCTCTAGACGCAAATATTGGTGTGAGAGCTAATTCAATCAAGGAAACACTGCATGTTGGTGAAGGGCATATTGAAGAAGGATCAGCCGAGTGGTTCTTGTGGGAGAACAACTCCATTTGGCTCACTAACTTCACACACCATCAGGCTTCCAAGCAGCTCTCAAGGAAACTCAGTTTTCACACTCTATGCTTAGTGCCCTTTGAGTGCATTATCTAGGAATGAACCTGGTAGAGCATCCCACACAAACGAATGCTCCACATGCGGGTTTCACATGCCACCAACTCCACATTCACAGGCAACTTCAGCGCCACAGCCGTTTTCAGATAGCCCTCAATGCAAAGGCTCTAGACGCAAATATTGGTGTGAGAGCTAATTCAATCAAGGAAACACTGCATGTTGGTGAAGGGCATATTGAAGAAGGATCAGCCGAGTGGTTCTTGTGGGAGAACAACTCCATTTGGCTCACTAACTTCACACACCATCAGGCTTCCAAACAGCTCTCAAGGAAACTCAGTTTTCACACTCTATGCTTAGTGCCCTTTGAGTGCATTATCTAGGAAGGAACCTGGTAGAGCATCCCACACAAACGAATGCTCCACATGCGGGTTTCACATGCCACCAACTCCACATTCACAGGCAACTTCAGCGCCACAGCCGTTTTCAGATAGCCCTCAATGCAAAGGCTCTAGACGCAAATATTGGTGTGAGAGCTAATTCAATCAAGGAAACACTGCATGTTGGTGAAGGGCATATTGAAGAAGGATCAGCCGAGTGGTTCTTGTGGGAGAACAACTCCATTTGGCTCACTAACTTCACACACCATCAGGCTTCCAAACAGCTCTCAAGGAAACTCAGTTTTCATACTCTATGCTTAGTGCCCTTTGAGTGCATTATCTAGGAATGAACCTGGTAGAGCATCCCACACAAACGAATGCTCCACATGCGGGTTTCACATGCCACCAACTCCACATTCACAGGCAACTTCAGCGCCACAGCCGTTTTCAGATAGCCCTCAATGCAAAGGCTCTAGACGCAAATATTGGTGTGAGAGCTAATTCAATCAAGGAAACACTGCATGTTGGTGAAGGGCATATTGAAGAAGGATCAGCCGAGTGGTTCTTGTGGGAGAACAACTCCATTTGGCTCACTAACTTCACACACCATCAGGCTTCCAAGCAGCTCTCAAGGAAACTCAGTTTTCACACTCTATGCTTAGTGCCCTTTGTATGGCTAGGACTGAAATGAACCTGGTAGAGCATCCCACACAAACGAATGCTCCACATGCGGGTTTCACATGCCACCAACTCCACATTCACAGGCAACTTCAGCGCCACAGCCGTTTTCAGATAGCCCTCAATGCAAAGGCTCTAGACGCAAATATTGGTGTGAGAGCTAATTCAATCAAGGAAACACTGCATGTTGGTGAAGGGCATATTGAAGAAGGATCAGCCGAGTGGTTCTTGTGGGAGAACAACTCCATTTGGCTCACTAACTTCACACACCATCAGGCTTCCAAGCAGCTCTCAAGGAATCTCAGTTTTCACACTCTATGCTTAGTGCCCTTTGAGTGCATTATCTAGGAATGAACCTGGTAGAGCATCCCACACAAACGAATGCTCCACATGCGGGTTTCACATGCCACCAACTCCACATTCACAGGCAACTTCAGCGCCACAGCCGTTTTCAGATAGCCCTCAATGCAAAGGCTCTAGACGCAAATATTGGTGTGAGAGCTAATTCAATCAAGGAAACACTGCATGTTGGTGAAGGGCATATTGAAGAAGGATCAGCCGAGTGGTTCTTGTGGGAGAACAACTCCATTTGGCTCACTAACTTCACACACCATCAGGCTTCCAAGCAGCTCTCAAGGAAACTCAGTTTTCACACTCTATGCTTAGTGCCCTTTGAATGCATTATCAAGGAATGAACCTGGTAGAGCATCCCACACAAACGAATGCTCCACATGCGGGTTTCACATGCCACCAACTCCACATTCACAGGCAACTTCAGCGCCACAGCCGTTTTCAGATAGCCCTCAATGCAAAGGCTCTAGACGCAAATATTGGTGTGAGAGCTAATTCAATCAAGGAAACACTGCATGTTGGTGAAGGGCATATTGAAGAAGGATTAGCCGAGTGGTTCTTGTGGGAGAACAGCTCCATTTGGCTCACTAACTTCACACACCATCAGGCTTCCAAGCAGCTCTCAAGGAAACTCAGTTTTCACACTCTATGCTTAGTGCCCTTTGTATGAGTGCATTATCTAGGAATGAACCTGGTAGAGCATCCCACACAAACGAATGCTCCACATGCGGGTTTCACATGCCACCAACTCCACATTCACAGGCAACTTCAGCGCCACAGCCGTTTTCAGATAGCCCTCAATGCAAAGGCTCTAGACGCAAATATTGGTGTGAGAGCTAATTCAATCAAGGAAACATTGCATGTTGGTGAAGGGCATATTGAAGAAGGATCAGCCGAGTGGTTCTTGTGGGAGAACAACTCCATTTGGCTCACTAACTTCACACACCATCAGGCTTCCAAGCAGCTCTCAAGGAAACTCAGTTTTCACACTCTATGCTTAGTGCCCTTTGAGTGCATTATCTAGGAATGAACCTGGTAGAGCATCCCACACAAACGAATGCTCCACATGCGGGTTTCACATGCCACCAACTCCACATTCACAGGCAACTTCAGCGCCACAGCCGTTTTCAGATAGCCCTCAATGCAAAGGCTCTAGACGCAAATATTGGTGTGAGAGCTAATTCAATCAAGGAAACACTGCATGTTGGTGAAGGGCATATTGAAGAAGGATCAGCCGAGTGGTTCTTGTGGGAGAACAACTCCATTTGGCTCACTAACTTCACACACCATCAGGCTTCCAAGCAGCTCTCAAGGAAACTCAGTTTTCACACTCTATGCTTAGTGCCCTTTGTATGGCTAGGACTGAAATGAACCTGGTAGAGCATCCCACACAAACGAATGCTCCACATGTGGGTTTCACATGCCACCAACTCCACATTCACAGGCAACTTCAGCGCCACAGCCGTTTTCAGATAGCCCTCAATGCAAAGGCTCTAGACGCAAATATTGGTGTGAGAGCTAATTCAATCAAGGAAACACTGCATGTTGGTGAAGGGCATATTGAAGAAGGATCAGCCGAGTGGTTCTTGTGGGAGAACAACTCCATTTGGCTCACTAACTTCACACACCATCAGGCTTCCAAGCAGCTCTCAAGGAAACTCAGTTTTCACACTCTATGCTTAGTGCCCTTTGAGTGCATTATCTAGGAATGAACCTGGTAGAGCATCCCACACAAACGAATGCTCCACATGCGGGTTTCACATGCCACCAACTCCACATTCACAGGCAACTTCAGCGCCACAGCCGTTTTCAGATAGCCCTCAATGCAAAGGCTCTAGACGCAAATATTGGTGTGAGAGCTAATTCAATCAAGGAAACACTGCATGTTGGTGAAGGGCATATTGAAGAAGGATCAGCCGAGTGGTTCTTGTGGGAGAACAACTCCATTTGGCTCACTAACTTCACACACCATCAGGCTTCCAAGCAGCTCTCAAGGAAACTCAGTTTTCACACTCTATGCTTAGTGCCCTTTGAGTGCATTATCTAGGAATGAACCTGGTAGAGCATCCCACACAAACGAATGCTCCACATGCGGGTTTCACATGCCACCAACTCCACATTCACAGGCAACTTCAGCGCCACAGCCGTTTTCAGATAGCCCTCAATGCAAAGGCTCTAGAGGCAAATATTGGTGTGAGAGCTAATTCAATCAAGGAAACACTGCATGTTGGTGAAGGGCATATTGAAGAAGGATCAGCCGAGTGGTTCTTGTGGGAGAACAACTCCATTTGGCTCACTAACGTCACACACCATCAGGCTTCCAAGCAGCTCTCAAGGAAACTCAGTTTTCACACTCTATGCTTAGTGCCCTTTGAGTGCATTATCAAGGAATGAACCTAGTAGAGCATCCCACACAAACGAATGCTCCACATGCGGGTTTCACATGCCACCAACTCCACATTCACAGGCAACTTCACCGCCACAGCCGTTTTCAGATAGCCCTCAATGCAAAGGCTCTAGACGCAAATATTGGTGTGAGAGCTAATTCAATCAAGGAAACACTGCATGTTGGTGAAGGGCATATTGAAGAAGGATCAGCCGAGTGGTTCTTGTGGGAGAACAACTCCATTTGGCTCACTAACTTCACACACCATCAGGCTTCCAAGCAGCTCTCAAGGAATCTCAGTTTTCACACTCTATGCTTAGTGCCCTTTGAGTGCATTATCAAGGAATGAACCTGGTAGAGCATCCCACACAAACGAATGCTCCACATGCGGATTTCACATGCCACCAACTCCACATTCACAGGCAACTTCAGCGCCACAGCCGTTTTCAGATAGCCCTCAATGCAAAGGCTCTAGACGCAAATATTGGTGTGAGAGCTAATTCAATCAAGGAAACACTGCATGTTGGTGAAGGGCATATTGAAGAAGGATCAGCCGAGTGGTTCTTGTGGGAGAACAACTCCATTTGGCTCACTAACTTCACACACCATCAGGCTTCCAAGCAGCTCTCAAGGAAACTCAGTTTTCACACTCTATGCTTAGTGCCCTTTGTATGAGTGCATTATCTAGGAATGAACCTGGTAGAGCATCCCACACAAACGAATGCTCCACATGCGGGTTTCACATGCCACCAACTCCACATTCACAGGCAACTTCAGCGCCACAGCCGTTTTCAGATAGCCCTCAATGCAAAGGCTCTAGACGCAAATATTGGTGTGAGAGCTAATTCAATCAAGGAAACACTGCATGTTGGTGAAGGGCATATTGAAGAAGGATCAGCCGAGTGGTTCTTGTGGGAGAACAACTCCATTTGGCTCACTAACTTCACACACCATCAGGCTTCCAAGCAGCTCTCAAGGAAACTCAGTTTTCACACTCTATGCTTAGTGCCCTTTGTATGGCTAGGACTGAATGAACCTGGTAGAGCATCCCACACAAACGAATGCTCCACATGTGGGTTTCACATGCCACCAACTCCACATTCACAGGCAACTTCAGCGCCACAGCCGTTTTCAGATAGCCCTCAATGCAAAGGCTCTAGACGCAAATATTGGTGTGAGAGCTAATTCAATCAAGGAAACACTGCATGTTGGTGAAGGGCATATTGAAGAAGGATCAGCCGAGTGGTTCTTGTGGGAGAACAACTCCATTTGGCTCACTAACTTCACACACCATCAGGCTTCCAAGCAGCTCTCAATGAAACTCAGTTTTCACACTCTATGCTTAGTGCCCTTTGAGTGCATTATCTAGGAATGAACCTGGTAGAGCATCCCACACAAACGAATGCTCCACATGCGGGTTTCACATGCCACCAACTCCACATTCACAGGCAACTTCAGCGCCACAGCCGTTTTCAGATAGCCCTCAATGCAAAGGCTCTAGACGCAAATATTGGTGTGATAGCTAATTCAATCAAGGAAACACTGCCTGTTGGTGAAGGGCATATTGAAGAAGGATCAGCCGAGTGGTTCTTGTGGGAGAACAACTCCATTTGGCTCACTAACTTCACACACCATCAGGCTTCCAAGCAGCTCTCAAGGAAACTCAGTTTTCACACTCTATGCTTAGTGCCCTTTGAGTGCATTATCTAGGAATGAACCTGGTAGAGCATCCCACACAAACGAATGCTCCACATGCGGGTTTCACATGCCACCAACTCCACATTCACAGGCAACTTCAGCGCCACAGCCGTTTTCAGATAGCCCTCAATGCAAAGGCTCTAGACGCAAATATTGGTGTGAGAGCTAATTCAATCAAGGAAACACTGCATGTTGGTGAAGGGCATATTGAAGAAGGATCAGCCGAGTGGTTCTTGTGGGAGAACAACTCCATTTGGCTCACTAACTTCACACACCATCAGGCTTTCAAGCAGCTCTCAAGGAAACTCAGTTTTCACGCTCTATGCTTAGTGCCCTTTGTATGGCTAGGACTGAAATGAACCTGGTAGAGCATCCCACACAAACGAATGCTCCACATGCGGGTTTCACATGCCACCAACTCCACATTCACAGGCAACTTCAGCGCCACAGCCGTTTTCAGATAGCCCTCAATGCAAAGGCTCTAGACGCAAATATTGGTGTGAGAGCTAATTCAATCAAGGAAACACTGCATGTTGGTGAAGGGCATATTGAAGAAGGATCAGCCGAGTGGTTCTTGTGGGAGAACAACTCCATTTGGCTCACTAACTTCACACACCATCAGGCTTCCAAACAGCTCTCAAGGAAACTCAGGTTTCACACTCTATGCTTAGTGCCCTTTGAGTGCATTATCTAGGAATGAACCTGGTAGAGCATCCCACACAAACGAATGCTCCACATGCGGGTTTCACATGCCACCAACTCCACATTCACAGGCAACTTCAGCGCCACAGCCGTTTTCAGATAGCCCTCAATGCAAAGGCTCTAGACGCAAATATTGGTGTGAGAGCTAATTCAATCAAGGAAACACTGCATGTTGGTGAAGGGCATATTGAAGAAGGATCAGCCGAGTGGTTCTTGTGGGAGAACAACTCCATTTGGCTCACTAACTTCACACACCATCAGGCTTCCAAGCAGCTCTCAAGGAAACTCAGTTTTCACACTCTATGCTTAGTGCCCTTTGTATGGCTAGGACTGAAATGAACCTGGTAGAGCATCCCACACAAACGAATGCTCCACATGCGGGTTTCACATGCCACCAACTCCACATTTACAGGCAACTTCAGCGCCACAGCCGTTTTCAGATAGCCCTCAATGCAAAGGCTCTAGACGCAAATATTGGTGTGAGATCTAATTCAATCAAGGAAACACTGCATGTTGGTGAAGGGCATATTGAAGAAGGATCAGCCGAGTGGTTCTTGTGGGAGAACAACTCCATTTGGCTCACTAACTTCACACACCATCAGGCTTCCAAGCAGCTCTCAAGGAAACTCAGTTTTCACGCTCTATGCTTAGTGCCCTTTATATGGCTAGGAATGAAATGATCCTGGTAGAGCATCCCACACAAACGAATGCTCCACATGCGGGTTTCACATGCCACCAACTCCACATTCACAGGCAACTTCAGCGCCACAGCCGTTTTCAGATAGCCCTCAATGCAAAGGCTCTAGACGCAAATATTGGGGTGAGAGCTAATTCAATCAAGGAAACACTGCATGTTGGTGAAGGGCATATTGAAGAAGGATCAGCCGAGTGGTTCTTGTGGGAGAACAACTCCATTTGGCTCACTAACTTCACACACCATCAGGCTTCCAAGCAGCTCTCAAGGAAACTCAGTTTTCACACTCTATGCTTAGTGCCCTTTGAGTGCATTATCTAGGAATGAACCTGGTAGAGCATCCCACACAAACGAATGCTCCACATGCGGGTTTCACATGCCACCAACTCCACATTCACAGGCAACTTCAGCGCCACAGCCGTTTTCAGATAGCCCTCAATGCAAAGGCTCTAGACGCAAATATTGGTGTGAGAGCTAATTCAATCAAGGAAACACTGCATGTTGGTGAAGGGCATATTGAAGAAGGATCAGCCGAGTGGTTCTTGTGGGAGAACAACTCCATTTGGCTCACTAACTTCACACACCATCAGGCTTCCAAACAGCTCTCAAGGAAACTCAGTTTTCACACTCTATGCTTAGTGCCCTTTGAGTGCATTATCTAGGAATGAACCTGGTAGAGCATCCCACACAAACGAATGCTCCACATGCGGGTTTCACATGCCACCAACTCCACATTCACAGGCAACTTCAGCGCCACAGCCGTTTTCAGATAGCCCTCAATGCAAAGGCTCTAGACGCAAATATTGGTGTGAGATCTAATTCAATCAAGGAAACACTGCATGTTGGTGAAGGGCATATTGAAGAAGGATCAGCCGAGTGGTTCTTGTGGGAGAACAACTCCATTTGGCTCACTAACTTCACACACCATCAGGCTTCCAAGCAGCTCTCAAGGAAACTCAGTTTTCAAGCTCTATGCTTAGTGCCCTTTGTATAGCTAGGACTGAAATGAACCTGGTAGAGCATCCCACACAAACGAATGCTCCACATGCGGGTTTCACATGCCACCAACTCCACATTCACAGGCAACTTCAGCGCCACAGCCGTTTTCAGATAGCCCTCAATGCAAAGGCTCTAGACGCAAATATTGGTGTGAGAGCTAATTCAATCAAGGAAACACTGCATGTTGGTGAAGGGCATATTGAAGAAGGATCAGCCGAGTGGTTCTTGTGGGAGAACAACTCCATTTGGCTCACTAACTTCACACACCATCAGGCTTCCAAACAGCTCTCAAGGAAACTCAGTTTTCACACTCTATGCTTAGTGCCCTTTGAGTGCATTATCTAGGAATGAACCTGGTAGAGCATCCCACACAAATGAATGCTCCACATGCGGGTTTCACATGCCACCAACTCCACATTCACAGGCAACTTCAGCGCCACAGCCGTTTTCAGTTAGCCCTCAATGCAAAGGCTCTAGACGCAAATATTGGTGTGAGAGCTAATTCAATCAAGGAAACACTGCATGTTGGTGAAGGGCATATTGAAGAAGGATCAGCCGAGTGGTTCTTGTGGGAGAACAACTCCATTTGGCTCACTAACTTCACACACCATCAGGCTTCCAAGCAGCTCTCAAGGAAACTCAGTTTTCACACTCTATGCTTAGTGCCCTTTGAGTGCATTATCTAGGAATGAACCTGGTAGAGCATCCCACACAAACGAATGCTCCACATGCGGGTTTCACATGCCACCAACTCCACATTCACAGGCAACTTCACCGCCACAGCCGTTTTCAGATAGCCCTCAATGCAAAGGCTCTAGACGCAAATATTGGTGTGAGAGCTAATTCAATCAAGGAAACACTGCATGTTGGTGAAGGGCATATTGAAGAAGGATCAGCCGAGTGGTTCTTGTGGGAGAACAACTCCATTTGGCTCACTAACTTCACACACCATCAGGCTTCCCAGCAGCTCTCAAGGAAACTCAGTTTTCACACTCTATGCTTAGTGCCCTTTGAGTGCATTATCTAGGAATGAACCTGGTAGAGCATCCCACACAAACGAATGCTCCACATGCGGGTTTCACATGCCACCAACTCCACATTCACAGGCAACTTCAGCGCCACAGCCATTTTCAGATAGCCCTCAATGCAAAGGCTCTAGACGCAAATATTGGTGTGAGAGCTAATTCAATCAAGGAAACACTGCATGTTGGTGAAGGGCATATTGAAGAAGGATCAGCAGGGTGGTTCTTGTGGGAGAACAACTCCATTTGGCTCACTAACTTCACACACCATCAGGCTTCCAAACAGCTCTCAAGGAAACTCAGTTTTCACACTCTATGCTTAGTGCCCTTTGAGTGCATTATCTAGGAATGAACCTGGTAGAGCATCCCACACAAACGAATGCTCCACATGCGGGTTTCACATGCCACCAACTCCACATTCACAGGCAACTTCAGCGCCACAGCCGTTTTCAGATAGCCCTCAATGCAAAGGCTCTAGACGCAAATATTGGTGTGAGAGCTAATTCAATCAAGGAAACACTGCATGTTGGTGAAGGGCATATTGAAGAAGGATCAGCCGAGTGGTTCTTGTGGGAGAACAACTCCATTTGGCTCACTAACTTCACACACCATCAGGCTTCCAAACAGCTCTGAAGGGAACTCAGTTTTCACACTCTATGCTTAGGGCCCTTTGAGTGCATTATCTAGGAATGAACCTGGTAGAGCATCCCACACAAACGAATGCTCCACATGCGGGTTTCACATGCCACCAACTCCACATTCACAGGCAACTTCAGCGCCACAGCCGTTTTCAGATAGCCCTCAATGCAAAGGCTCTAGACGCAAATATTGGTGTGAGAGCTAATTCAATCAAGGAAACACTGCATGTTGGTGAAGGGCATATTGAAGAAGGATCAGCCGAGTGGTTCTTGTGGGAGAACAACTCCATTTGGCTCACTAACTTCACACACCATCAGGCTTCCAAACAGCTCTGAAGGAAACTCAGTTTTCACACTCTATGCTTAGGGCCCTTTGAGTGCATTATCTAGGAATGAACCTGGTAGAGCATCCCACACAAACGAATGCTCCACATGCGGGTTTCACATGCCACCAACTCCACATTCACAGGCAACTTCAGCGCCACAGCCGTTTTCAGATAGCCCTCAATGCAAAGGCTCTAGACGCAAATATTGGTGTGAGAGCTAATTCAATCAAGGAAACACTGCATGTTGGTGAAGGGCATATTGAAGAAGGATCAGCCGAGTGGTTCTTGTGGGAGAACAACTCCATTTGGCTCACTAACTTCACACACCATCAGGCTTCCAAGCAGCTCTCAAGGAAACTCAGTTTTCACACTCTATGCTTAGTGCCCTTTGTATGGCTAGGACTGAAATGAACCTGGTAGAGCATCCCACACAAACGAATGCTCCACATGCGGGTTTCACATGCCACCAACTCCACATTCACAGGCAACTTCAGCGCCACAGCCGTTTTCAGATAGCCCTCAATGCAAAGGCTCTAGACGCAAATATTGGTGTGAGAGCTAATTCAATCAAGGAAACACTGCATGTTGGTGAAGGGCATATTGAAGAAGGATCAGCCGAGTGGTTCTTGTGGGAGAACAACTCCATTTGGCTCACTAACTTCACACACCATCAGGCTTCCAAGCAGCTCTCAAGGAAACTCAGTTTTCACACTCTATGCTTAGTGCCCTTTGAGTGCATTATCTAGGAATGAACCTGGTAGAGCATCCCACACAAACGAATGCTCCACATGCGGGTTTCACATGCCACCAACTCCACATTGACAGGCAACTTCAGCGCCACAGCCATTTTCAGATAGCCCTCAATGCAAAGGCTCTAGACGCAAATATTGGTGTGAGAGCTAATTCAATCAAGGAAACACTGCATGTTGGTGAAGGGCATATTGAAGAAGGATCAGCAGGGTGGTTCTTGTGGGAGAACAACTCCATTTGGCTCACTAACTTCACACACCATCAGGCTTCCAAACAGCTCTCAAGGAAACTCAGTTTTCACACTCTATGCTTAGTGCCCTTTGAGTGCATTATCTAGGAATGAACCTGGTAGAGCATCCCACACAAACGAATGCTCCACATGCGGGTTTCACATGCCACCAACTCCACATTCACAGGCAACTTCAGCGCCACAGCCGTTTTCAGATAGCCCTCAATGCAAAGGCTCTAGACGCAAATATTGGTGTGAGAGCTAATTCAATCAAGGAAACACTGCATGTTGGTGAAGGGCATATTGAAGAAGGATCAGCAGAGTGTTTCTTGTGGGAGAACAACTCCATTTGGCTCACTAACTTCACACACCATCAGGCTTCCAAACAGGTCTGAAGGGAACTCAGTTTTCACACTCTATGCTTAGGGCCCTTTGAGTGCATTATCTAGGAATGAACCTGGTAGAGCATCCCACACAAACGAATGCTCCACATGCGGGTTTCACATGCCACCAACTCCACATTCACAGGCAACTTCAGCGCCACAGCCGTTTTCAGATAGCCCTCAATGCAAAGGCTCTAGACGCAAATATTGGTGTGAGAGCTAATTCAATCAAGGAAACACTGCATGTTGGTGAAGGGCATATTGAAGAAGGATCAGCCGAGTGGTTCTTGTGGGAGAACAACTCCATTTGGCTCACTAACTTCACACACCATCAGGCTTCCAAGCAGCTCTCAAGGAAACTCAGTTTTCACACTCTATGCTTAGTGCCCTTTGTATGGCTAGGACTGAAATGAACCTGGTAGAGCATCCCACATAAACGAATGCTCCACATGCGGGTTTCACATGCCACCAACTCCACATTCACAGGCAACTTCAGCGCCACAGCCGTTTTCAGATAGCCCTCAATGCAAAGGCTCTAGACGCAAATATTGGTGTGAGAGCTAATTCAATCAAGGAAACACTGCATGTTGGTGAAGGGCATATTGAAGAAGGATCAGCCGAGTGGTTCTTGTGGGAGAACAACTCCATTTGGCTCACTAACTTCACACACCATCAGGCTTCCAAGCAGCTCTCAAGGAAACTCAGTTTTCACACTCTATGCTTAGTGCCCTTTGTATGGCTAGGACTGAAATGAACCTGGTAGAGCATCCCACACAAACGAATGCTCCACATGCGGGTTTCACATGCCACCAACTCCACATTTACAGGCAACTTCAGCGCCACAGCCGTTTTCAGATAGCCCTCAATGCAAAGGCTCTAGACGCAAATATTGGTGTGAGATCTAATTCAATCAAGGAAACACTGCATGTTGGTGAAGGGCATATTGAAGAAGGATCAGCCGAGTGGTTCTTGTGGGAGAACAACTCCATTTGGCTCACTAACTTCACACACCATCAGGCTTCCAAGCAGCTCTCAAGGAAACTCAGTTTTCACGCTCTATGCTTAGTGCCCTTTATATGGCTAGGAATGAAATGATCCTGGTAGAGCATCCCACACAAACGAATGCTCCACATGCGGGTTTCACATGCCACCAACTCCACATTCACAGGCAACTTCAGCGCCACAGCCGTTTTCAGATAGCCCTCAATGCAAAGGCTCTAGACGCAAATATTGGGGTGAGAGCTAATTCAATCAAGGAAACACTGCATGTTGGTGAAGGGCATATTGAAGAAGGATCAGCCGAGTGGTTCTTGTGGGAGAACAACTCCATTTGGCTCACTAACTTCACACACCATCAGGCTTCCAAACAGCTCTCAAGGAAACTCAGTTTTCACACTCTATGCTTAGTGCCCTTTGAGTGCATTATCTAGGAATGAACCTGGTAGAGCATCCCACACAAACGAATGCTCCACATGCGGGTTTCACATGCACCAACTCCACATTCACAGGCAACTTCAGCGCCACAGCCGTTTTCAGATAGCCCTCAATGCAAAGGCTCTAGACGCAAATATTGGTGTGAGAGCTAATTCAATCAAGGAAACACTGCATGTTGGTGAAGGGCATATTGAAGAAGGATCAGCCGAGTGGTTCTTGTGGGAGAACAACTCCATTTGGCTCACTAACTTCACACACCATCAGGCTTCCAAACAGCTCTCAAGGAAACTCAGTTTTCACACTCTATGCTTAGTGCCCTTTGAGTGCATTATCTAGGAATGAACCTGGTAGAGCATCCCACACAAATGAATGCTCCACATGCGGGTTTCACATGCCACCAACTCCACATTCACAGGCAACTTCAGCGCCACAGCCGTTTTCACATAGCCCTCAATGCAAAGGCTCTAGACGCAAATATTGGTGTGAGAGCTAATTCAATCAAGGAAACACTGCATGTTGGTGAAGGGCATATTGAAGAAGGATCAGCCGAGTGGTTCTTGTGGGAGAACAACTCCATTTGGCTCACTAACTTCACACACCATCAGGCTTCCAAACAGCTCTCAAGGAAACTCAGTTTTCACACTCTATGCTTAGTGCCCTTTGAGTGCATTATCTAGGAATGAACCTGGTAGAGCATCCCACACAAACGAATGCTCCACATGCGGGTTTCACATGCCACCAACTCCACATTCACAGGCAACTTCACCGCCACAGCCGTTTTCAGATAGCCCTCAATGCAAAGGCTCTAGACGCAAATATTGGTGTGAGAGCTAATTCAATCAAGGAAACACTGCATGTTGGTGAAGGGCATATTGAAGAAGGATCAGCCGAGTGGTTCTTGTGGGAGAACAACTCCATTTGGCTCACTAACTTCACACACCATCAGGCTTCCCAGCAGCTCTCAAGGAAACTCAGTTTTCACACTCTATGCTTAGTGCCCTTTGAGTGCATTATCTAGGAATGAACCTGGTAGAGCATCCCACACAAACGAATGCTCCACATGCGGGTTTCACATGCCACCAACTCCACATTCACAGGCAACTTCAGCGCCACAGCCATTTTCAGATAGCCCTCAATGCAAAGGCTCTAGACGCAAATATTGGTGTGAGAGCTAATTCAATCAAGGAAACACTGCATGTTGGTGAAGGGCATATTGAAGAAGGATCAGCAGGGTGGTTCTTGTGGGAGAACAACTCCATTTGGCTCACTAACTTCACACACCATCAGGCTTCCAAACAGCTCTCAAGGAAACTCAGTTTTCACACTCTATGCTTAGTGCCCTTTGAGTGCATTATCTAGGAATGAACCTGGTAGAGCATCCCACACAAACGAATGCTCCACATGCGGGTTTCACATGCCACCAACTCCACATTCACAGGCAACTTCAGCGCCACAGCCGTTTTCAGATAGCCCTCAATGCAAAGGCTCTAGACGCAAATATTGGTGTGAGAGCTAATTCAATCAAGGAAACACTGCATGTTGGTGAAGGGCATATTGAAGAAGGATCAGCCGAGTGGTTCTTGTGGGAGAACAACTCCATTTGGCTCACTAACTTCACACACCATCAGGCTTCCAAACAGCTCTGAAGGAAACTCAGTTTTCACACTCTATGCTTAGGGCCCTTTGAGTGCATTATCTAGGAATGAACCTGGTAGAGCATCCCACACAAACGAATGCTCCACATGCGGGTTTCACATGCCACCAACTCCACATTCACAGGCAACTTCAGCGCCACAGCCGTTTTCAGATAGCCCTCAATGCAAAGGCTCTAGACGCAAATATTGGTGTGAGAGCTAATTCAATCAAGGAAACACTGCATGTTGGTGAAGGGCATATTGAAGAAGGATCAGCCGAGTGGTTCTTGTGGGAGAACAACTCCATTTGGCTCACTAACTTCACACACCATCAGGCTTCCAAACAGCTCTGAAGGAAACTCAGTTTTCACACTCTATGCTTAGGGCCCTTTGAGTGCATTATCTAGGAATGAACCTGGTAGAGCATCCCACACAAACGAATGCTCCACATGCGGGTTTCACATGCCACCAACTCCACATTCACAGGCAACTTCAGCGCCACAGCCGTTTTCAGATAGCCCTCAATGCAAAGGCTCTAGACGCAAATATTGGTGTGAGAGCTAATTCAATCAAGGAAACACTGCATGTTGGTGAAGGGCATATTGAAGAAGGATCAGCCGAGTGGTTCTTGTGGGAGAACAACTCCATTTGGCTCACTAACTTCACACACCATCAGGCTTCCAAGCAGCTCTCAAGGAAACTCAGTTTTCACACTCTATGCTTAGTGCCCTTTGAGTGCATTATCTAGGAATGAACCTGGTAGAGCATCCCACACAAACGAATGCTCCACATGCGGGTTTCACATGCCACCAACTCCACATTCACAGGCAACTTCAGCGCCACAGCCATTTTCAGATAGCCCTCAATGCAAAGGCTCTAGACGCAAATATTGGTGTGAGAGCTAATTCAATCAAGGAAACACTGCATGTTGGTGAAGGGCATATTGAAGAAGGATCAGCAGGGTGGTTCTTGTGGGAGAACAACTCCATTTGGCTCACTAACTTCACACACCATCAGGCTTCCAAACAGCTCTCAAGGAAACTCAGTTTTCACACTCTATGCTTAGTGCCCTTTGAGTGCATTATCTAGGAATGAACCTGGTAGAGCATCCACACAAACGAATGCTCCACATGCGGGTTTCACATGCCACCAACTCCACATTCACAGGCAACTTCAGCGCCACAGCCGTTTTCAGATAGCCCTCAATGCAAAGGCTCTAGACGCAAATATTGGTGTGAGAGCTAATTCAATCAAGGAAACACTGCATGTTGGTGAAGGGCATATTGAAGAAGGATCAGCAGAGTGTTTCTTGTGGGAGAACAACTCCATTTGCTCACTAACTTCACACACCATCAGGCTTCCAAACAGCTCTGAAGGAAACTCAGTTTTCACACTCTATGCTTAGGGCCCTTTGAGTGCATTATCTAGGAATGAACCTGGTAGAGCATCCCACACAAACGAATGCTCCACATGCGGGTTTCACATGCCACCAACTCCACATTCACAGGCAACTTCAGCGCCACAGCCGTTTTCAGATAGCCCTCAATGCAAAGGCTCTAGACGCAAATATTGGTGTGAGAGCTAATTCAATCAAGGAAACACTGCATGTTGGTGAAGGGCATATTGAAGAAGGATCAGCCGAGTGGTTCTTGTGGGAGAACAACTCCATTTGGCTCACTAACTTCACACACCATCAGGCTTCCAAGCAGCTCTCAAGGAAACTCAGTTTTCACACTCTATGCTTAGTGCCCTTTGTATGGCTAGGACTGAAATGAACCTGGTAGAGCATCCCACACAAACGAATGCTCCACATGCGGGTTTCACATGCCACCAACTCCACATTCACAGGCAACTTCAGCGCCACAGCCGTTTTCAGATAGCCCTCAATGCAAAGGCTCTAGACGCAAATATTGGTGTGAGAGCTAATTCAATCAAGGAAACACTGCATGTTGGTGAAGGGCATATTGAAGAAGGATCAGCCGAGTGGTTCTTGTGGGAGAACAACTCCATTTGGCTCACTAACTTCACACACCATCAGGCTTCCAAGCAGCTCTCAAGGAAACTCAGTTTTCACACTCTATGCTTAGTGCCCTTTGTATGGCTAGGACTGAAATGAACCTGGTAGAGCATCCCACACAAACGAATGCTCCACATGCGGGTTTCACATGCCACCAACTCCACATTTACAGGCAACTTCAGCGCCACAGCCGTTTTCAGATAGCCCTCAATGCAAAGGCTCTAGACGCAAATATTGGTGTGAGATCTAATTCAATCAAGGAAACACTGCATGTTGGTGAAGGGCATATTGAAGAAGGATCAGCCGAGTGGTTCTTGTGGGAGAACAACTCCATTTGGCTCACTAACTTCACACACCATCAGGCTTC
>NW_026697200.1:0-130859 GCF_030435755.1 Ochotona princeps | reverse complement strand
CAGTGTTTCCTTGATTGAATTACCTCTCATACCAATATTTGCGTCTAGAGCCTTTGCATTGAGGGCTATCTGAAAACGGCTGTGGCGCTCAAGTTGCCTGAGAATGTGGAGTTGGTGGCATGTGAAACCCGCAAGTGGAGCATTCGTTTGTGTGGGATGCTCATCAAGCTTCATTTCAGTCCTAGGCACTCAAAGGGCACTAAGCATAGAGTGTGAAAACTGAGTTTCCTTGAGAGCTGCTTGGAAGCCTGATGGTGTGTGAAGTTAGTGAGCCAAATGGAGTTGTTCTCCCACAAGAACCACTCCGCAGATCTTCCTCAATATGCCCTTCGCCAACATGCAGTGTTTCCTTCATTGAATTAACTCTCACACCAATATTTGAGTCTAGAGCCTTTGCATTGAGGGCTATCTGAAAACGGCTGTGGCGCTCAAGTTGCCTGAGAATGTGGAGTTGGTGGCATGTGAAACTCGCATGTGCAGCATTCGTTTGTGTGGGATGCTCTACCAGGTTCATTCCTAGATAATCCACTGAAAGGGCACTAACCATAGAGTGTGAAAACTGAGTTTCCTTGAGAGCTGCTTGGAAGCCTGATGGTGTGTGAAGTTAGTGAGCCAAATGGAGTTGTTCTCCCACAAGAACCACTCCGCAGATCTTCCTCAATATGCCCTTCGCCAACATGCAGTGTTTCCTTGATTGAATTAGCTCTCACACCAATATTTGTGTCTAGAGCCTTTGCATTGAGGGCTATCTGAAAACGGCTGTGGCGCTGAAGTTGCCTGAGAATGTGGAGTTGGTGGCATGTGAAACCCGCATGTGGAGCATTCGTTTCTGTGGGATGCTCACCAAGCTTCATTTCAGTCCTAGGCACTCAAAGGGCACTAAGCATAGAGTGTGAAAACTGAGTTTCTTGAGAGCTGCTTGGAAGCCTGATGGTGTATGAAGTTAGTGAGCCAAATTGAGTTGTTCTCCCACAAGAACCACTCGGCTGATCCTTCTTCAATATGCCCTTCACCAACATGCAGTGTTTCCTTGATTGAATTAGCTCTCACACCAATATTTGCGTCTAGAGCCTTTGCATTGAGGGCTATCTGAAAACGGCTGTGGCGCTCAAGTTGCCTGAGAATGTGGAGTTGGTGGCATGTGAAACCCGCATGTGGAGCATTCGTTTGTGTGGGATGCTCTACCAGGTTCATTCCTAGATAATGCACTCAAAGGGCACTAAGCATAGAGTGTGAAAACTGAGTTTCCTTGAGAGCTGCTTGGAAGCCTGATGGTGTGTGAAGTTAGTGAGCCAAATGGAGCTGTTCTCCCACAAGAACAACTCCGCTGATCCTTCTTCAATATGCCCTTCACCAACATGCAGTGTTTCCTTGATTGAATTAGCTCTCACACCAATATTTGCGTCTAGAGCCTTTGCATTGAGGGCTATCTGAAAACGGCTGTGGCGGTGAAGTTGCCTGAGAATGTGGAGTTGGTGGCATGTGAAACCCGCATGTGGAGCATTCGTTTGTGTGGGATGCTCACCAAGCTTCATTTCAGTCCTAGGCACTCAAATGGCACTAAGCATAGAGTGTGAAAACTGAGTTTCCTTGAGAGCTGCTTGGAAGCCTTATGGTGTGTGACGTTAGTGAGCCAAATGGAGTTGTTCCCCGACAAGAACCACTCCGCTGATCCTTCTTCAATATGCCCTTCACCAACATGCAGTGTTTCCTTGATTGAACTAGCTCTCATACCAATATTTGCGTCTACAGCCTTTGCATTGAGGGCTATCTGAAAACGGCTGTGGCGCTCAAGTTGCCTGAGAATGGGGAGTTGGTGGCATGTGAAACCCGCAAGTGGAGCATTCGTTTGTGTGGGATGCTCATCAAGCTTCATTTCATTCCTAGGCACTCAAAGGGCACTAAGCATAGAGTGTGAAAACTGAGTTTCCTTGAGAGCTGCTTGGAAGCCTGATGGTGTGTGAAGTTAGTGAGCCAAATGGAGTTGTTCTCCCACAAGAACCACTCCGCAGATCTTCCTCAATATGCCCTTCGCCAACATGCAGTGTTTCCTTCATTGAATTAACTCTCACACCAATATTTGCGTCTAGAGCCTTTGCATTGAGGGCTATCTGAAAACGGCTGTGGCGCTCAAGTTGCCTGAGAATGTGGAGTTGGTGGCATGTGAAACCCGCAAGTGGAGCATTCGTTTGTGTGGGATGCTCATCAAGCTTCATTTCAGTCCTAGGCACTCAAAGGGCACTAAGCATAGAGTGTGAAAACTGAGTTTCCTTGAGAGCTGCTTGGAAGCCTGATGGTGTGTGAAGTTAGTGAGCCAAATGGAGTTGTTCTCCCACAAGAACCACTCCGCAGATCTTCCTCAATATGCCCTTCGCCAACATGCAGTGTTTCCTTCATTGAATTAACTCTCACACCAATATTTGAGTCTAGAGCCTTTGCATTGAGGGCTATCTGAAAACGGCTGTGGCGCTCAAGTTGCCTGAGAATGTGGAGTTGGTGGCATGTGAAACTCGCATGTGCAGCATTCGTTTGTGTGGGATGCTCTACCAGGTTCATTCCTAGATAATCCACTGAAAGGGCACTAACCATAGAGTGTGAAAACTGAGTTTCCTTGAGAGCTGCTTGGAAGCCTGATGGTGTGTGAAGTTAGTGAGCCAAATGGAGTTGTTCTCCCACAAGAACCACTCCGCAGATCTTCCTCAATATGCCCTTCGCCAACATGCAGTGTTTCCTTGATTGAATTAGCTCTCACACCAATATTTGTGTCTAGAGCCTTTGCATTGAGGGCTATCTGAAAACGGCTGTGGCTCTGAAGTTGCCTGAGAATGTGGAGTTGGTGGCATGTGAAACCCGCATGTGGAGCATTCGTTTCTGTGGGATGCTCACCAAGCTTCATTTCAGTCCTAGGCACTCAAAGGGCACTAAGCATAGAGTGTGAAAACTGAGTTTCTTGAGAGCTGCTTGGAAGCCTGATGGTGTATGAAGTTAGTGAGCCAAATTGAGTTGTTCTCCCACAAGAACCACTCGGCTGATCCTTCTTCAATATGCCCTTCACCAACATGCAGTGTTTCCTTGATTGAATTAGCTCTCACACCAATATTTGCGTCTAGAGCCTTTGCATTGAGGGCTATCTGAAAACGGCTGTGGCGCTCAAGTTGCCTGAGAATGTGGAGTTGGTGGCATGTGAAACCCGCATGTGGAGCATTCGTTTGTGTGGGATGCTCTACCAGGTTCATTCCTAGATAATGCACTCAAAGGGCACTAAGCATAGAGTGTGAAAACTGAGTTTCCTTGAGAGCTGCTTGGAAGCCTGATGGTGTGTGAAGTTAGTGAGCCAAATGGAGCTGTTCTCCCACAAGAACAACTCCGCTGATCCTTCTTCAATATGCCCTTCACCAACATGCAGTGTTTCCTTGATTGAATTAGCTCTCACACCAATATTTGCGTCTAGAGCCTTTGCATTGAGGGCTATCTGAAAACGGCTGTGGCGGTGAAGTTGCCTGAGAATGTGGAGTTGGTGGCATGTGAAACCCGCATGTGGAGCATTCGTTTGTGTGGGATGCTCACCAAGCTTCATTTCAGTCCTAGGCACTCAAATGGCACTAAGCATAGAGTGTGAAAACTGAGTTTCCTTGAGAGCTGCTTGGAAGCCTTATGGTGTGTGACGTTAGTGAGCCAAATGGAGTTGTTCCCCGACAAGAACCACTCCGCTGATCCTTCTTCAATATGCCCTTCACCAACATGCAGTGTTTCCTTGATTGAATTATCTCTCACACCAATATTTGTGTCTAGAGCCTTTGCATTGAGGGCTATCTGAAAACGGCTGTGGCGCTCAAGTTGCCTGAGAATGTGGAGTTGTTGGCATGTGAAACCCGCAAGTGGAGCATTCGTTTGTGTGGGATGCTCATCAAGCTTCATTTCAGTCCTAGGCACTCAAAGGGCACTAAGCATAGAGTGTGAAAACTGAGTTTCCTTGAGAGCTGCTTGGAAGCCTGATGGTGTGTGAAGTTAGTGAGCCAAATGGAGTTGTTCTCCCACAAGAACCACTCCGCAGATCTTCCTCAATATGCCCTTCGCCAACATGCAGTGTTTCCTTCATTGAATTAACTCTCACACCAATATTTGAGTCTAGAGCCTTTGCATTGAGGGCTATCTGAAAACGGCTGTGGCGCTGAAGTTGCCTGAGAATGTGGAGTTGGTGGCATGTGAAACCCGCATGTGGAGCATTCGTTTGTGTGGGATGCTCACCAAGCTTCATTTCAGTCCTAGTCACTCAAACGGCACTAAGCATAGAGTGTGAAAACTGAGTTTCCTTGAGAGCTGTTTGGAAGCCTGATGGTGTGTGAAGTTAGTGAGCCAAATGGAGTTGTTCTCCCACAAGAACCACTCCGCTGATCCTTCTTCAATATGCCCTTCACCAACATGCAGTGTTTCCTTGATTGAATTAGCTCTCACACCAATATTTGCGTCTAGAGCCTTTGCATTGAGGGCTATCTGAAAACGGCTGTGGCGCTGAAGTTGCCTGAGAATGTGGAGTTGGTGGCATGTGAAACCCGCATGTGCAGCATTCGTTTGTGTGGGATGCTCTACCAGGTTCATTCCTAGTTAATGCACTCAAAGGGCACTAAGCATAGAGTGTGAAAACTGAGTTTCCTTGAGAGCTGCTTGGAAGCCTGATGGTGTGCGAAGTTAGTGAGCCAAATGGTGTTGTTCTCCCACAAGAACCATTCGGCTGATCCTTCTTCAATATGCCCTTCACCAACATGCAGTGTTTCCTTGATTGAATTAGCTCTCACACCAATATTTGCGTCTAGAGCCTTTGCATTGAGGGCTATCTGAAAACGGCTGTGGCGCTCAAGTTGCCTGAGAATGTGGAGTTGTTGGCATGTGAAATCCGCATGTGGAGCATTCGTTTGTGTGGGATGCTCACCAAGCTTCATTTCAGTCCTAGGCACTCAAATTGCACTAAGCATAGAGTGTGAAAACTAGGTTTCCTTGAGAGCTGCTTGGAAGCCTGATGGTGTGTGAAGTTAGTGAGCCAAATGGAGCTGTTCTCCCACAAGAACCACTCCGCTGATCCTTCTTCAATATGCCCTTCACCAACATGCAGTGTTTCCTTGATTGAATTAGCTCTCACACCAATATTTGAGTCTAGAGCCTTTGCATTGAGGGCTATCTGGAAAACGGCTGTGGCGCTGAAGTTGCCTGAGAATGTGGAGTTGGTGGCATGTGAAACCCGCATGTGGAGCATTGGTTTGTGTGGGATGCTCTACCAGGTTCATTCCTAGATAATGCACTCAAAGGGCACTAAGCATAGAGTGTGAAAACTGAGTTTCTTGAGAGCTGCTTGGAAGCCTGATGGTGTGTGAAGTTAGTGAGCCAAATGGAGTTGTTCTCCCACAAGAACCACTCGGCTGATCCTTCTTCAATATGCCCTTCACCAACATGCAGTGTTTCCTTGATTGACTTAGCTCTCACACCAAAATTTGCATCTAGAGCCTTTGCATTGAGGGCTATCTGAAAACGGCTGTGGCGCTGAAGTTGCCTGAGAATGTGGAGTTGGTGGCATGTGAAACCCGCATGTGGAGCATTCGTTTGTGTGGGATGCTCACCAAGCTTCATTTCAGTCCTAGGCACTCAAAGGGCACTAAGCATAGAGTGTGAAAACTGAGTTTCCTTGAGAGCTGCTTGGAAGCCTGATGGTGTGTGAAGTTAGTGAGCCAAATTGAGTTGTTCTCCACAAGAACCACTCCGCTGATCCTTATTCAATATGCCCTTCACCAACATGCAGTGTTTCCTTGATTGAATTAGCTCTCACACCAATATTTGCGTCTAGAGCCTTTGCATTGAGGGCTATCTGAAAACGGCTGTGGCGCTCAAGTTGCCTGAGAATGTGGAGTTGGTGGCATGTGAAACCCGCATGTGGAGCATTCGTTTGTGTGGGATGCTCTACCAGGTTCATTCCTAGATAATGCACTCAAAGGGCACTAAGCATAGAGTGTGAAAACTGAGTTTCCTTGAGAGCTGCTTGGAAGCCTGATGGTGTGTGAAGTTAGTGAGCCAAATGGAGCTGTTCTCCCGCAAGAACAACTCCGCTGATCCTTCTTCAATATGCCCTTCACCAACATGCAGTGTTTCCTTGATTGAATTAGCTCTCACACCAATATTTGCGTCTAGAGCCTTTGCATTGAGGGCTATCTGAAAACGGCTGTGGCGCTCAAGTTGCCTGAGAATGTGGAGTTGGTGGCATGTGAAACCCGCATGTGGAGCATTCGTTTGTGTGGGATGCTCACCAAGCTTCATTTCAGTCCTAGGCACTCAAAGGGCACTAAGCATAGAGTGTGAAAACTGAGTTTCCTTGAGAGCTGCTTGGAAGCCTGATGGTGTGTGAAGTTAGTGAGCCAAATGGAGTTGTTCTCCCACAAGAACCACTCCGCAGATCTTCCTCAATATGCCCTTCGCCAACATGCAGTGTTTCCTTGATTGAATTAGCTCTCACACCAATATTTATGTCTAGAGCCTTTGCATTGAGGGCTATCTGAAAACGGCTGTGGCGCTGAAGTTGCCTGAGAATGTGGAGTTGGTGGCATGTGAAACCCGCATGTGGAGCATTCGTTTCTGTGGGATGCTCACCAAGCTTCATTTCAGTCCTAGGCACTCAAAGGGCACTAAGCATAGAGTGTGAAAACTGAGTTTCTTGAGAGCTGCTTGGAAGCCTGATGGTGTATGAAGTTAGTGAGCCAAATTGAGTTGTTCTCCCACAAGAACCACTCGGCTGATCCTTCTTCAATATGCCCTTCACCAACATGCAGTGTTTCCTTGATTGAATTAGCTCTCACACCAATATTTGCGTCTAGAGCCTTTGCATTGAGGGCTATCTGAAAACGGCTGTGGCGCTGAAGTTGCCTGAGAATGTGGAGTTGGTGGCATGTGAAACCCGCATGTGCAGCATTCGTTTGTGTGGGATGCTCTACCAGGTTCATTCCTAGTTAATGCACTCAAAGGGCACTAAGCATAGAGTGTGAAAACTGAGTTTCCTTGAGAGCTGCTTGGAAGCCTGATGGTGTGTGAAGTTAGTGAGCCAAATGGAGTTGTTCTCCCACAAGAACCATTCGGCTGATCCTTCTTCAATATGCCCTTCACCAACATGCAGTGTTTCCTTGATTGAATTAGCTCTCACACCAATATTTGCGTCTAGAGCCTTTGCATTGAGGGCTATCTGAAAACGGCTGTGGCGCTCAAGTTGCCTGAGAATGTGGAGTTGTTGGCATGTGAAATCCGCATGTGGAGCATTCGTTTGTGTGGGATGCTCACCAAGCTTCATTTCAGTCCTAGGCACTCAAATTGCACTAAGCATAGAGTGTGAAAACTAGGTTTCCTTGAGAGCTGCTTGGAAGCCTGATGGTGTGTGAAGTTAGTGAGCCAAATGGAGCTGTTCTCCCACAAGAACCACTCGGCTGATCCTTCTTCAATATGCCCTTCACCAACATGCAGTGTTTCCTTGATTGAATTAGCTCTCACACCAATGTTTGAGTCTAGAGCCTTTGCATTGAGGGCTATCTGAAAACGGCTGTGGCGCTGAAGTTGCCTGAGAATGTGGAGTTGGTGGCATGTGAAACCCGCATGTGGAGCATTGGTTTGTGTGGGATGCTCTACCAGGTTCATTCCTAGATAATGCACTCAAAGGGCACTAAGCATAGAGTGTGAAAACTGAGTTTCTTGAGAGCTGCTTGGAAGCCTGATGGTGTATGAAGTTAGTGAGCCAAATGGAGTTGTTCTCCCACAAGAACCACTCGGCTGATCCTTCTTCAATATGCCCTTCACCAACATGCAGTGTTTCCTTGATTGACTTAGCTCTCACACCAAAATTTGCATCTAGAGCCTTTGCATTGAGGGCTATCTGAAAACGGCTGTGGCGCTGAAGTTGCCTGAGAATGTGGAGTTGGTGGCATGTGAAACCCGCATGTGGAGCATTCGTTTGTGTGGGATGCTCACCAAGCTTCATTTCAGTCCTAGGCACTCAAAGGGCACTAAGCATAGAGTGTGAAAACTGAGTTTCCTTGAGAGCTGCTTGGAAGCCTGATGGTGTGTGAAGTTAGTGAGCCAAATTGAGTTGTTCTCCCACAAGAACCACTCCGCTGATCCTTATTCAATATGCCCTTCACCAACATGCAGTGTTTCCTTGATTGAATTAGCTCTCACACCAATATTTGCGTCTAGAGCCTTTGCATTGAGGGCTATCTGAAAACGGCTGTGGCGCTGAAGTTGCCTGAGAATGTGGAGTTGCTGGCATGTGAAACCCGCATGTGGAGCATTCGTTTGTGTGGGATGGTCATCAAGCTTCATTTCAGTTCTAGGCACTCAAAGGGCACTAAGCATAGAGTGTGAAAACTGAGTTTCCTTGAGAGCTGCTTGGAAGCCTGATGGTGTGTGAAGTTAGTGAGCCAAATGGAGTTGTTCTCCCACAAGAACCACTCCGCTGATCTTCTTCAATATGCCCTTCACCAACATGCAGTGTTTCCTTGATTGAATTAGCTCTCACACCAATATTTGTGTCTAGAGCCTTTGCATTGAGGGCTATCTGAAAACGGCTGTGGCGCTCAAGTTGCCTGAGAATGTGGAGTTGCTGGCATGTGAAACCCGCATGTGGAGCATTCGTTTGTGTGGGATGCTCTACCAGGTTCATTCCTAGATAATGCACTCAAAGGGCACTAAGCATAGAGTGTGAAAACTGAGTTTCCTTGAGAGCTGCTTGGAAGCCTGATGGTGTGTGAAGTTAGTGAGCCAAATGGAGTTGTTCTCCCACAAGAACCACTCCGCTGATCCTTCTTCAATATGCTCTTCACCAACATGCAGTGTTTCCTTGATTGAATTAGCTCTCACACCAATATTTGCGGCTAGAGCCTTTGCATTGAGGGCTATCTGAAAATGGCTGTGGCGCTCAAGTTGCGTGAGAATGTGGAGTTGGTGGCATGTGAAACCCGCATGTGGAGCATTCGTTTGTGTGGGAGGCTCTACCAGGTTCATTCCTAGATAATGCACTCAAAGGGCACTAAGCATAGAGTGTGAAAACTGAGTTTCCTTGAGAGCTGCTTGGAAGCCTGATGGTGTGTGAAGTTAGTGAGCCAAATGGAGTTGTTCTCCCACAAGAACCACTCCGCTGATCCTTCTTCAATATGCCCTTCACCAACATGCAGTGTTTCCTTGATTGAACTAGCTCTCATACCAATATTTGCGTCTAGAGCCTTTGCATTGAGGGCTATCTGAAAACGGCTGTGGCGCTCAAGTTGCCTGAGAATGGGGAGTTGGTGGCATGTGAAACCCGCAAGTGGAGCATTCGTTTGTGTGGGATGCTCATCAAGCTTCATTTCAGTCCTAGGCACTCAAAGGGCACTAAGCATAGAGTGTGAAAACTGAGTTTCCTTGAGAGCTGCTTGGAAGCCTGATGGTGTGTGAAGTTAGTGAGCCAAATGGAGTTGTTCTCCCACAAGAACCACTCCGCAGATCTTCCTCAATATGCCCTTCGCCAACATGCAGTGTTTCCTTCATTGAATTAACTCTCACACCAATATTTGAGTCTAGAGCCTTTGCATTGAGGGCTATCTGAAAACGGCTGTGGCGCTGAAGTTGCCTGAGAATGTGGAGTTGGTGGCATGTGAAACCCGCATGTGGAGCATTCGTTTGTGTGGGATGCTCACCAAGCTTCATTTCAGTCCTAGTCACTCAAAGGGCACTAAGCATAGAGTGTGAAAACTGAGTTTCCTTGAGAGCTGCTTGGAAGCCTGATGGTGTATGAAGTTAGTGAGCCAAATGGAGTTGTTCTCCCACAAGAACCACTCGGCTGATCCTTCTTCAATATGCCCTTCACCAACATGCAGTGTTTCCTTGATTGAATTAGCTCTCACACCAATATTTGCGTCTAGAGCCTTTGCATTGAGGGCTATCTGAAAACGGCTGTGGCGCTGAAGTTGCCTGAGAATGTGGAGTTGGTGGCATGTGAAACCCGCATGTGCAGCATTCGTTTGTGTGGGATGCTCTACCAGGTTCATTCCTAGATATTGCACTCAAAGGGCACTAAGCATAGAGTGTGAAAACTGAGTTTCCTTGAGAGCTGCTTGGAAGCCTGATGGTGTGTGAAGTTAGTGAGCCAAATGGAGTTGTTCTCCCACAAGAACCACTCCGCAGATCTTCCTCAATATGCCCTTCGCCAACATGCAGTGTTTCCTTGATTGAATTAGCTCTCACACCAATATTTGTGTCTAGAGCCTTTGCATTGAGGGCTATCTGAAAACGGCTGTGGCGCCAAAGTTGCCTGAGAATGTGGAGTTGGTGGCATGTGAAACCCGCATGTGGAGCATTCGTTTGTGTGGGATGCTCACCAAGCTTCATTTCAGTCCTAGGCACTCAAATGGCACTAAGCATAGAGTGTGAAAACTGAGTTTCTTGAGAGCTGCTTGGAAGCCTGATGGTGTGTGAAGTTAGTGAGCCAAATGGAGCTGTTCTCCCACAAGAACCACTCCGCTGATCCTTCTTCAATATGCCCTTCACCAACATGCAGTGTTTCCTAGATTGAATTAGCTCTCACACCAATATTTGCGTCTAGAGCCTTTGCATTGAGGGCTATCTGAAAACGGCTGTGGCGCTCAAGTTGCCTGAGAATGTGGAGTTGGTGGCATGTGAAACCCGCATGTGGAGCATTCGTTTGTGTGGGATGCTCTACCAGGTTCATTCCTAGATAATGCAAAGGGCACTAAGCATAGAGTGCGAAAACTGAGTTTCCTTGAGAACTGCTTGGAAGCCTGATGGTGTGTGAAGTTAGTGAGCCAAATGGAGCTGTTCTCCCACAATAACTACTCGGCTGATCCTTCTTCAATATGCCCTTCACCAACATGCAGTGTTTCCTTGATTGAATTAGCTCTCACACCAATATTTGCGTCTAGAGCCTTTGCATTGAGGGCTATCTGAAAACGGCTGTGGCGCTCAAGTTGCCTGAGAATGTGGAGTTGGTGGCATGTGAAACCCGCATGTGGAGCATTCGTTTGTGTGGGATGCTCACCAAGCTTCATTTCAGTCCTAGGCAATCAAAGGGCACTAAGCATAGAGTGTGAAAACTGCGTTTCCTTGAGAGCTGCTTGGAAGCCTGATGGTGTGTGACGTTAGTGAGCCAAATGGAGTTGTTCTCCCACAAGAACCACTCCGCTGATCCTTCCTCAATATGCCCTTCACGAACATGCATTGTTTACTTGATTGAATTAGCTCTCACACCAATATTTGCGTCTAGAGCCTTTGCATTGAGGGCTATCTGAAAACGGCTGTGGCGCTCAAGTTGCCTGAGAATGTGGAGTTGGTGGCATGTGAAACCCGCATGTGGAGCATTCGTTTGTGTGGGATGCTCATCAAGCTTCATTTCAGTCCTAGGCACTCAAAGGGCACTAAGCATAGAGTGTGAAAACCGAGTTTCTTGAGAGCTGCTTGGAAGCCTGATGGTGTGTGAAGTTAGTGAGCCAAATGGAGTTGTTCTCCCACAAGAACCACTCCGCTGATCTTCCTCAATATGCCATTCACCAACATGCAGTGTTTCCTTGATTGAATTAGCTCTCACACCAATATTTGAGTCTAGAGCCTTTGCATTGAGGGCTATCTGAAAACGGCTGTGGCGCTCAAGTTGCCTGAGAATGTGGAGTTGGTGGCATGTGAAACCCGCATGTGGAGCATTCGTTTGTGTGGGATGCTGAACCATGTTCATTCCTAGTTAATGCACTCAAAGGGCACTAAGCATAGAGTGTGAAAACTGAGTTTCCTTGAGAGCTGCTTGGAAGCCTGATGGTGTGTGAAGTTAGTGAGCCAAATGGAGTTGTTCTCCCACAAGAACCACTCGGCTGATCCTTCTTCAATATGCTCTTCACCAACATGCATTGTTTCCTTGATTGAATTAGCTCTCACACCAATATTTGCGGCTAGAGCCTTTGCATTGAGGGCTATCTGAAAATGGCTGTGGCGCTGAATTTGCCTGAGAATGTGGAGTTGGTGGCATGTGAAACCCGCATGTGGAGCATTCGTTTGTGTGGGATGCTCTACCAGGTTCATTCCTAGATAATGCACTCAAAGGGCACTAAGCATAGAGTGTGAAAACTGCGTTTCCTTGAGAGCTGCTTGGAAGCCTGATGGTGTGTGAAGTTAGTGAGCCAAATGTAGTTGTTCTCCCACAAGAACCACTCGGCTGATCCTTCTTCAATATGCCCTTCACCAACATGCAGTGTTTCCTTGATTGAATTAGCTCTCACACCAATATTTGCGTCTAGAGCCTTTGCATTGAGGGCTATCTGAAAACGGCTGTGGCGCTGAAGTTGCCTGAGAATGTGGAGTTGGTGGCATGTGAAACCCGCATGTGGAGCATTCGTTTGTGTGGGATGCTCTACCAGGTTCATTCCTAGATAATGCACTCAAAGGGCACTAAGCATAGATTGTGAAAACTGAGTTTCTTGAGAGCTGCTTGGAAGCCTGATGGTGTGTGAAGTTAGTGAGCCAAATGGAGTTGTTCTCCCACAAGAACCACTCGGCTGATCCTTCTTCAATATGCCCTTCACCAACATGCAGTGTTTCCTTGATTGAATTAGCTCTCACACCAATATTTGCATCTAGAGCCTTTGCATTGAGGGCTATCTGAAAACGGCTGTGGTGCTGAAGTTGGCTGAGAATGTGGAGTTGGTGGCATGTGAAACCCGCATGTGGAGCATTCGTTTGTGTGGGATGCTCTACCAGGTTCATTCCTAGATAATGCACTCAAAGGGCACTAAGCATAGAGTGTGAAAACTGAGTTTCCTTGAGAGCTGCTTGGAAGCCTGATGGTGTATGAAGTTAGTGAGCCAAATGGAGTTGTTCTCCCACAAGAACCACTCCGCTGATCTTCTTCAATATGCCCTTCACCAGCATGCAGTGTTTCCTTGATTGAATTAGCTCTCACACCAATATTTGTGTCTAGAGCCTTTGCATTGAGGGCTATCTGAAAACGGCTGTGGCGCTCAAGTTGCCTGAGAATGTGGAGTGGCTGGCATGTGAAACCCGCATGTGGAGCATTCGTTTGTGTGGGATGCTCTACCAGGTTCATTCCTAGATAATGCACTCAAAGGGCACTAAGCATAGAGTGTGAAAACTGAGTTTCCTTGAGAGCTGCTTGGAAGCCTGATGGTGTGTGAAGTTAGTGAGCCAAATGGAGCTGTTCTCCCACAAGAACCACTCCGCTGATCCTTCTTCAATATGCCCTTCACCAACATGCAGTGTTTCCTTGATTGAATTAGCTCTCACATCAATATTTGCGTCTAGGGCCTTTGCATTGAGGGCTCTCTGAAAATGGCTGTGGCGCTGAAGTTGCCTGAGAATGTGGAGTTGGTGGCATGTGAAACCCGCATGTGGAGCATTCGTTTGTGTGGGATGCTCACCAAGCTTCATTTCAGTCCTAGGCACTCAAAGGGCACTAAGCATAGAGTGTGAAAACTGAGTTTCCTTGAGAGCTGCTTGGAAGCCTGATGGTGTGTGAAGTTAGTGAGTCAAATGGAGTTGTTCTCCCACAAGAACCACTCGGCTGATCCTTCTTCAATATGCCCTTCACCAACATGCAGTGTTTCCTTGATTGAATTAACTCTCACACCAATATTTGCGTCTAGAGCCTTTGCATTGAGGGCTATCTGAAAACGGCTGTGGCGCTCAAGTTGCCTGAGAATGTGGAGTTGGTGGCATGTGAAACCCGCATGTGGAGCATTCGTTTGTGTGGGATGCTCACCAAGCTTCATTTCAGTCCTAGGCACTCAAATGGCACTAAGCATAGAGTGTGAAAACTGAGTTTCTTGAGAGCTGCTTGGAAGCCTGATGGTGTGTGAAGTTAGTGAGCCAAATGGAGCTGTTCTCCCACAAGAACCACTCCGCTGATCCTTCTTCAATATGCCCTTCACCAACATGCAGTGTTTCCTAGATTGAATTAGCTCTCACACCAATATTTGCGTCTAGAGCCTTTGCATTGAGGGCTATCTGAAAACGGCTGTGGCGCTGAAGTTGCCTGAGAATGTGGAGTTGGTGGCATGTGAAACCCGCATGTGGAGCATTCGTTTGTGTGGGATGCTCTACCAGGTTCATTCCTAGATAATGCAAAGGGCACTAAGCATAGAGTGCGAAAACTGAGTTTCCTTGAGAACTGCTTGGAAGCCTGATGGTGTGTGAAGTTAGTGAGCCAAATGGAGCTGTTCTCCCACAATAACTACTCGGCTGATCCTTCTTCAATATGCCCTTCACCAACATGCAGTGTTTCCTTGATTGAATTAGCTCTCACACCAATATTTGCGTCTAGAGCCTTTGCATTGAGGGCTATCTGAAAACGGCTGTGGCGCTCAAGTTGCCTGAGAATGTGGAGTTGGTGCCATGTGAAACCCGCATGTGGAGCATTCGTTTGTGTGGGATGCTCACCAAGCTTCATTTCAGTCCTAGGCACTCAAATTGCACTAAGCATAGAGTGTGAAAACTGCGTTTCCTTGAGAGCTGCTTGGAAGCCTGATGGTGTGTGACGTTAGTGAGCCAAATGGAGTTGTTCTCCCACAAGAACCACTCGGCTGATCCTTCCTCAATATGCCCTTCACGAACATGCATTGTTTACTTGATTGAATTAGCTCTCACACCAATATTTGCGTCTAGAGCCTTTGCATTGAGGGCTATCTGAAAACGGCTGTGGCGCTGAAGTTGCCTGAGAATGTGGAGTTGGTGGCATGTGAAACCCGCATGTGGAGCATTCGTTTGTGTGGGATGCTCATCAAGCTTCATTTCAGTCCTAGGCACTCAAAGGGCACTAAGCATAGAGTGTGAAAACCGAGTTTCTTGAGAGCTGCTTGGAAGCCTGATGGTGTGTGAAGTTAGTGAGCCAAATTGAGTTGTTCTCCCACAAGAACCACTCCGCTGATCTTCCTCAATATGCCATTCACCAACATGCAGTGTTTCCTTGATTGAATTAGCTCTCACACCAATATTTGAGTCTAGAGCCTTTGCATTGAGGGCTATCTGAAAACGGCTGTGGCGCTCAAGTTGCCTGAGAATGTGGAGTTGGTGGCATGTGAAACCCGCATGTGGAGCATTCGTTTGTGTGGGATGCTGAACCATGTTCATTCCTAGTTAATGCACTCAAAGGGCACTAAGCATAGAGTGTGAAAACTGAGTTTCCTTGAGAGCTGCTTGGAAGCCTGATGGTGTGTGAAGTTAGTGAGCCAAATGGAGTTGTTCTCCCACAAGAACCACTCGGCTGATCCTTCTTCAATATGCTCTTCACCAACATGCAGTGTTTCCTTGATTGAATTAGCTCTCACACCAATATTTGCGGCTAGAGCCTTTGCATTGAGGGCTATCTGAAAATGGCTGTGGCGCTGAATTTGCCTGAGAATGTGGAGTTGGTGGCATGTGAAACCCGCATGTGGAGCATTCGTTTGTGTGGGATGCTCTACCAGGTTCATTCCTAGATAATGCACTCAAAGGGCACTAAGCATAGAGTGTGAAAACTGAGTTTCCTTGAGAGCTGCTTGGAAGCCTGATGGTGTGTGAAGTTAGTGAGCCAAATGTAGTTGTTCTCCCACAAGAACCACTCGGCTGATCCTTCTTCAATATGCCCTTCACCAACATGCAGTGTTTCCTTGATTGAATTAGCTCTCACACCAATATTTGCGTCTAGAGCCTTTGCATTGAGGGCTATCTGAAAACGGCTGTGGCGCTGAAGTTGCCTGAGAATGTGGAGTTGGTGGCATGTGAAACCCGCATGTGGAGCATTCGTTTGTGTGGGATGCTCTACCAGGTTCATTCCTAGATAATGCACTCAAAGGGCACTAAGCATAGATTGTGAAAACTGAGTTTCTTGAGAGCTGCTTGGAAGCCTGATGGTGTGTGAAGTTAGTGAGCCAAATGGAGTTGTTCTCCCACAAGAACCACTCCGCTGATCCTTCTTCAATATGCCCTTCACCAACATGCAGTGTTTACTTGATTGAATTAGCTCTCACACCAATATTTGCGTCTAGAGCCTTTGCATTGAGGGCTATCTGAAACAGCTGTGGCGCTGAAGTTGCCTGAGAATGTGGAGTTGGTGGCATGTGAAACCCGCATGTGGAGCATTCGTTTGTGTGGGATGCTCTACCAGGTTCATTCCTAGATAATGCACTCAAATTGCACTAAGCATAGAGTGTGAAAACTGAGTTTCCTTGAGAGCTGCTTGGAAGCCTGATGGTGTGTGAAGTTAGTGAGCCAAATGGAGCTGTTCTCCCACAAGAACCACTCCGCTGATCCTTCTTCAATATGCCCTTCACCAACATGCAGTGTTTCCTTGATTGAATTAGCTCTCACATCAATATTTGCGTCTAGTGCCTTTGCATTGAGGGCTATCTGAAAACGGCTGGGGCGCTGAAGTTGCCTGAGAATGTGGAGTTGGTGGCATGTGAAACCCGCATGTGCAGCATTCGTTTGTGTGGGATGCTCACCAAGCTTCATTTCAGTACTAGGCACTCAAAGGGCACTAAGCATAGAGTGTGAAAACTGAGTTTCCTTGAGAGCTGCTTGGAAGCCTGATGGTGTGTGAAGTTAGTGAGCCAAATGGAGTTGTTCTCCCACAAGAACCACTCGGCTGATCCTTCTTCAATATGCCCTTCACCAACATGCAGTGTTTCCTTGATTGAATTAACTCTCACACCAATATTTGCGTCTAGAGCCTTTGCATTGAGGGCTATCTGAAAACGGCTGTGGCGCTCAAGTTGCCTGAGAATGTGGAGTTGGTGGCATGTGAAACCCGCATGTGGAGCATTCGTTTCTGTGGGATGCTCACCAAGCTTCATTTCAGTCCTAGGCACTCAAATTGCACTAAGCATAGAGTGTGAAAACTGAGTTTCCTTGAGAGCTGCTTGGAAGCCTGATGGTGTGTGAAGTTAGTGAGCCAAATGGAGTTGTTCTCCCACAAGAACCACTCGGCTGATCCTTCTTCAATATGCCCTTCACCAACATGCAGTGTTTCCTTGATTGAATTAGCTCTCACACCAATATTTGCGTCTAGAGCCTTTGCATTGAGGGCTATCTAAAAACGGCTGAGGCGCTCAAGTTGCCTGAGAATGTGGAGTTGGTGGCATGTGAAACCCGCATGTGGAGCATTCGTTTGTGTGGGATGCTCTACCAGGTTCATTCCTAGATAATTCACTCAAAGGGCACTAAGCATAGACTATGAAAACTGAGTTTCTTGAGAGCTGCTTGGAAGCCTGATGGTGTGTGAAGTTAGTGAGCCAAATGGAGTTGTTCTCCCACAAGAACAACTCCGCTGATCCTTCTTCAATATGCCCTTCACCAACATGCAGTGTTTCCTTGATTGAATTAGCTCTCACACCAATATTTGCGTCTAGAGCCTTTGCATTGAGGGCTATCTGAAAACGGCTGTGGCGCTCAAGTTGCCTGAGAATGTGGAGTTGGTGGCATGTGAAACCCGCATGTGGAGCATTCGTTTGTGTGGGATGCTCACCAAGCTTCATTTCAGTCCTAGGCACTCAAAGGGCACTAAGCATAGAGTGTGAAAACTGAGTTTCTTGAGAGCTGCTTGGAAGCCTGATGGTGTGTGAAGTTAGTGAGCCAAATGGAGTTGTTCTCCCACAAGAACCACACGGCTGATCCTTCTTCAATATGCCCTTCACCAACATGCAGTGTTTCCTTGATTGAATTAGCTCTCACACCAATATTTGCGTCTAGAGCCTTTGCATTGAGGGCTATCTGAAAACGGCTGTGGCACTGAAGTTGCCTGAGAATGTGGAGTTGGTGGCATGTGAAACCCGCATGTGGAGCATTGGTTTGTGTGGGATGCTCTACCAGGTTCATTCCTAGATAATGCACTCAAAGGGCACTAAGCATAGAGTGTGAAAACTGAGTTTCTTGAGAGCTGCTTGGAAGCCTGATGGTGTGTGAAGTTAGTGAGCCAAATGGAGTTGTTCTCCCACAAGAACCACTCGGCTGATCCTTCTTCAATATGCCCTTCACCAACATGCAGTGTTTCCTTGATTGAATTAGCTCTCACACCAATATTTGCGTCTAGAGCCTTTGCATTGAGGGCTATCTGAAAACGGCTGTGGCGCTGAAGTTGCCTGAGAATGTGGAGTTGGTGGCATGTGAAACCCGCATGTGGAGCATTCGTTTGTGTGGGATGCTCTACCAGGTTCATTCCTAGATAATGCACTCAAAGGGCACTAAGCATAGAGTGTGAAAACTGAGTTTCCTTGAGAACTGCTTGGAAGCCTGATGGTGTGTGAAGTTAGTGAGCCAAATTGAGCTGTTCTCCCACAATAACCACTCGGCTGATCCTTCTTCAATATGCCCTTCACCAACATGCAGTGTTTCCTTGATTGAATTAGCTCTCACACCAATATTTGCGTCTAGAGCCTTTGCATTGAGGGCTATCTGAAAACGTCTGTGGGGCTCAAGTTGCCTGAGAATGTGGAGTTGGTGGCATGTGAAACCCGCATGTGGAGCATTCGTTTGTGTGGGATGCTCACCAAGCTTCATTTCAGTCCTAGGCACTCAAAGGGCACTAAGCATAGAGTGTGAAAACTGAGTTGCCTTGAGAGCTGCTTGGAAGCCTGATGGTGTGTGATGTTAGTGAGCCAAATGGAATTGTTCTCCCACAAGAACCACTCGGCTGATCCTTCTTCAATATGCCCTTCACCAACATGCAGTGTTTCCTTGATTGAATTAGCTCTCACACCAATATTTGCGTCTAGAGCCTTTGCATTGAGGGCTATCTGAAAACGGCTGTGGCGCTCAAGTTGCCTGAGAATGTGGAGTTGGTGGCATGTGAAACCCGCATGTGGAGCATTCGTTTGTGTGGGATGCTCATCAAGCTTCATTTCAGTCCTAGGCACTCAAAGGGCACTAAGCATATAGTGTGAAAACTGAGTTTCCTTGAGAGCTGCTTGGAAGCCTGATGGTGTGTGAAGTTAGTGAGCCAAATGGAGTTGTTCTCCCACAAGAACCACTCGGCTGATCCTTCTTCAATATGCCCTTCACCAACATGCAGTGTTTCCTTGATTGAATTAGCTCTCACACCAATATTTGCGTCTAGAGCCTTTGCATTGAGGGCTATCTGAAAACGGCTGTGGCACTCAAGTTGCCTGAGAATGTGGAGTTGGTGGCATGTGAAACCCGCATGTGGAGCATTCGTTTGTGTGGGATGCTCACCAAGCTTCATTTCAGTCCTAGGCACTCAAAGGGCACTAAGCATAGAGTGTGAAAACTGAGTTTCTTGAGAGCTGCTTGGAAGCCTGATGGTGTGTGAAGTTAGTGAGCCAAATGGAGTTGTTCTCCCACAAGAACCACTCGGCTGATCCTTCTTCAATATGCCCTTCACCAACATGCAGTGTTTCCTTGATTGAATTAGCTCTCACACCAATATTTGCGTCTAGAGCCTTTGCATTGAGGGCTATCTGAAAACGGCTGTGGCGCTGAAGTTGCCTGAGAATGTGGAGTTGGTGGCATGTGAAACCCGCATGTGGAGCATTCGTTTGTGTGGGATGCTCTACCAGGTTCATTCCTAGATAATGCACTCAAAGGGCACTAAGCATAGAGTGTGAAAACTGAGTTTCCTTGAGAGCTGCTTGGAAGCCTGATGGTGTGTGAAGTTAGTGAGCCAAATTGAGCTGTTCTCCCACAATAACCACTCGGCTGATCCTTCTTCAATATGCCCTACACCAACATGCAGTGTTTCCTTGATTGAATTAGCTCTCACACCAATATTTGCGTCTAGAGCCTTTGCATTGAGGGCTATCTGAAAACGGCTGTGGCGCTCAAGTTGCCTGAGAATGTGGAGTTGGTGGCATGTGAAACCCGCATGTGGAGCATTCGTTTGTGTGGGATGCTCTACCAGGTTCATTCCTAGATAATGCACTCAAAGGGCACTAAGCATAGAGTGTGAAAACTGAGTTTCCTTGAGAGCTTCTTGGAAGCCTGATGGTGTGTGAAGTTAGTGAGCCAAATGGAGTTGTTCTCCCACAAGAACCACTCGGCTGATCCTTCTTCAATATGCCCTTCACCAACATGCAGTGTTTCCTTGATTGAATTAGCTCTCACACCAATATTTGAGTCTAGAGCCTTTGCATTGAGGGCTATCTGAAACGGCTGTGGTGCTGAAGTTGCCTGAGAATGTGGAGTCGGTGGCATGTGAAACCCGCATGTGGAGCATTGGTTTGTGTGGGATGCTCTACCAGGTTCATTCCTAGATAATGCACTCAAAGGGCACTAAGCATAGAGTGTGAAAACTGAGTTTCCTTGAGAGCTGCTTGGAAGCCTGATGGTGTGTGAAGTTAGTGAGCCAAATGGAGTTGTTCTCCCACAAGAACCACTCGGCTGATCCTTCTTCAATATGCCCTTCACCAACATGCAGTGTTTCCTTGATTGAATTAGCTCTCACACCAATATTTGCGTCTAGAGCCTTTGCATTGAGGGCTATCTGAAAACGGCTGTGGCGCTCAAGTTGCCTGAGAATGTGGAGTTGGTGGCATGTGAAACCCGCATGTGGAGCATTCGTTTGTGTGGGATGCTCACCAAGCTTCATTTCAGTCCTATGCACTCAAATTGCACTAAGCATAGAGTGTGAAAACTGAGTTTCCTTGAGAGCTGCTTGGAAGCCTGATGGTGTGTGAAGTTAGTGAGCCAAATGGAGTTGTTCTCCCACAAGAACCACTCCGCTGATCCTTCTTCAATATGCTCTTCACCAACATGCAGTGTTTCCTTGATTGAATTAGCTCTCACACCAATATTTGCGTCTAGAGCCTTTGCATTGAGGGCTATCTGAAAACGGCTGTGGGGCGCTGAAGTTGCCTGAGAATGTGGAGTTGGTGGCATGTGAAACCCGCATGTGCAGCATTCTTTTTGTGGGATGCTCTACCAGGTTCATTCCTAGTTAATGCACTCAAAGGGCACTAAGCATAGAGTGTGAAAACTGAGTTTCCTTGAGAGCTGCTTGGAAGCCTGATGGTGTGTGAAGTTAGTGAGCCAAATGGAGTTGTTCTCCCACAAGAACCACTCGGCTGATCCTTCTTCAATATGCCCTTCACCAACATGCAGTGTTTCCTTGATTGAATTAGCTCTCACACCAATATTTGCATCTAGAGCCTTTGCATTGAGGGCTATCTGAAAACGGCTGTGGCACTGAAGTTGCCTGAGAATGTGGAGTTGGTGGCATGTGAAACCCGCATGTGGAGCATTCGTTTGTGTGGGATGCTCACCAAGCTTCATTTCAGTCCTAGGCACTCAAAGGGCACTAAGCATAGAGTGTGAAAACTGAGTTTCCTTGAGAGCTGCTTGGAAGCCTGATGGTGTATGAAGTTAGTGAGCCAAATGGAGTTGTTCTCCCACAAGAACCACTAGGCTGATCCTTCTTCAATATGCCCTTCACCAACATGCAGTGTTTCCTTGATTGAATTATCTCTCACACCAATATTTGTGTCTAGAGCCTTTGCATTGAGGGCTATCTGAAAACGGCTGTGGCGCTGAAGTTGCCTGAGAATGTGGAGTTGGTGGCATGTGAAACCCGCATGTGGAGCATTGGTTTGTGTGGGATGCTCTACCAGGTTCATTCCTAGATAATGCACTCAAAGGGCACTAAGCATAGATTGTGAAAACTGAGTTTCTTGAGAGCTGCTTGGAAGCCTGATGGTGTGTGAAGTTAGTGAGCCAAATGGAGTTGTTCTCCCACAATAACCACTTGGCTGATCCTTCTTCAATATGCCCTTCACCAACATGCAGTGTTTCCTTGATTGAATTAGCTCTCACACCAATATTTGCGTCTAGAGCCTTTGCATTGAGGGCTATCTGAAAACGGCTGTGGCGCTCAAGTTGCCTGAGAATGTGGAGTTGGTGGCATGTGAAACCCGCATGTGGAGCATTCGTTTGTGTGGGATGCTCACCAAGCTTCATTTCAGTCCTAGGCACTCAAAGGGCACTAAGCATAGAGTGTGAAAACTGAGTTTCCTTGAGAGCTGCTTGGAAGCCTGATGGTGTATGAAGTTAGTGAGCCAAATGGAGTTGTTCTCCCACAAGAACCGCACGGCTGATCCTTCTTCAATATGCCCTTCACCAACATGCAGTGTTTCCTTGATTGAATTAGCTCTCACACCAATATTTGCGTCTAGAGCCTTTGCATTGAGGGCTATCTGAAAACGGCTGTGGCGCTGAAGTTGCCTGAGAATGTGGAGTTGGTGGCATGTGAAACCCGCATGTGGAGCATTCGTTTGTGTGGGATGCTCACCAAGCTTCATTTCAGTCCTAGGCACTCAAAGGGCACTAAGCATAGAGTGTGAAAACTGAGTTTCCTTGAGAGCTGCTTGGAAGCCTGATGGTGTATGAAGTTAGTGAGCCAAATGGAGTTGTTCTCCCGCAAGAACCACTCGGCTGATCCTTCTTCAATATGCCCTTCACCAACATGCAGTGTTTCCTTGATTGAATTAGCTCTCACACCAATATTTGTGTCTAGAGCCTTTGCATTGAGGGCTATCTGAAAACGGCTGTGGCGCTGAAGTTGCCTGAGAATGTGGAGTTGGTGGCATGTGAAACCCGCATGTGTAGCATTCGTTTGTGTGGGATGCTCACCAAGCTTCATTTCAGTCCTAGGCACTCAAAGGGCACTAAGCATAGAGTGTGAAAACTGAGTTTCCTTGAGAGCTGCTTGGAAGCCTGATGGTGTGTGAAGTTAGTGAGCCAAATGGAGTTGTTCTCCCACAAGAACCACTCGGCTGATCCTTCTTCAATATGCCCTTCACCAACATGCAGTGTTTCCTTGATTGAATTAGCTCTCACACCAATATTTGCGTCTAGAGCCTTTGCATTGAGGGCTATCTGAAAACGGCTGTGGCGCTGAAGTTGCCTGAGAATGTGGAGTTGGTGGCATGTGAAACCCGCATGTGCAGCATTCGTTTGTGTGGGATGCTCACCAAGCTTCATTTCAGTCCTATGCACTCAAATTGCACTAAGCATAGAGTGTGAAAACTGAGTTTCCTTGAGAGCTGCTTGGAAGCCTGATGGTGTATGAAGTTAGTGAGCCAAATGGAGTTGTTCTCCCACAAGAACCACTCGGCTGATCCTTCTTCAATATGCCCTTCACCAACATGCAGTGTTTCCTTGATTGAATTATCTCTCACACCAATATTTGTGTCTAGAGCCTTTGCATTGAGGGCTATCTGAAAACGGCTGTGGCGCTGAAGTTGCCTGAGAATGTGGAGTTGGTGGCATGTGAAACCCGCATGTGGAGCATTGGTTTGTGTGGGATGCTCTACCAGGTTCATTCCTAGATAATGCACTCAAAGGGCACTAAGCATAGATTGTGAAAACTGAGTTTCTTGAGAGCTGCTTGGAAGCCTGATGGTGTGTGAAGTTAGTGAGCCAAATGGAGTTGTTCTCCCACAATAACCACTTGGCTGATCCTTCTTCAATATGCCCTTCACCAACATGCAGTGTTTCCTTGATTGAATTAGCTCTCACACCAATATTTGTGTCTAGAGCCTTTGCATTGAGGGCTATCTGAAAACGGCTGTGGCGCTGAAGTTGCCTGAGAATGTGGAGTTGGTGGCATGTGAAACCCGCATGTGGAGCATTCGTTTGTGTGGGATGCTCACCAAGCTTCATTTCAGTCCTAGGCACTCAAATTGCACTAAGCATAGAGTGTGAAAACTGAGTTTCCTTGAGAGCTGCTTGGAAGCCTGATGGTGTGTGAAGTTAGTGAGCCAAATGGAGTTGTTCTCCCACAAGAACCACTCGGCTGATCCTTCTTCAATATGCTCTTCACCAACATGCAGTGTTTCCTTGATTGAATTATCTCTCACACCAATATTTGCGTCTAGAGCCTTTGCATTGAGGGCTATCTGAAAACGGCTGTGGCTCTGAAGTTGCCTGAGAATGTGGAGTTGGTGGCATGTGAAACCCGCATGTGGAGCATTCGTTTGTGTGGGATGCTCTACCAGGTTCATTACTAGATATTGCACTCAAAGGGCACTAAGCATAGAGTGTGAAAACTGAGTTTCCTTGAGAGCTGCTTGGAAGCCTGATGGTGTGTGAAGTTAGTGAGCCAAATGGAGTTGTTCTCCCACAAGAACCACTCGGCTGATCCTTCTTCAATATGCCCTTCACCAACATGCAGTGTTTCCTTGATTGAATTAGCTCTCACACCAATATTTGCGTCTAGAGCCTTTGCATTGAGGGCTATCTGAAAACGGCTGTGGCGCTGAAGTTGCCTGAGAATGTGGAGTTGGTGGCATGTGAAACCCGCATGTGGAGCATTCGTTTGTGTGGGATGCTCATCAAGCTTCATTTCAGTCCTAGGCACTCAAAGGGCACTAAGCATATAGTGTGAAAACTGAGTTTCTTGAGAGCTGCTTGGAAGCCTGATGGTGTGTGAAGTTAGTGAGCCAAATGGAGTTGTTCTCCCACAAGAACCACACGGCTGATCCTTCTTCAATATGCCCTTCACCAACATGCAGTGTTTCCTTGATTGAATTAGCTCTCACACCAATATTTGCGTCTAGAGCCTTTGCATTGAGGGCTATCTGAAAACGGCTGTGGCACTGAAGTTGCCTGAGAATGTGGAGTTGGTGGCATGTGAAACCCGCATGTGGAGCATTCGTTTGTGTGGGATGCTCTACCAGGTTCATTCCTAGATAATGCACTCAAAGGGCACTAAGCATAGAGTGTGAAAACTGAGTTTCTTGAGAGCTGCTTGGAAGCCTGATGGTGTGTGAAGTTAGTGAGCCAAATGGAGTTGTTCTCCCACAAGAACCACTCCGCTGATCCTTCTTCAATATGCCCTTCACCAACATGCAGTGTTTCCTTGATTGAATTAGCTCTCACACCAATATTTGCGTCTAGAGCCTTTGCATTGAGGGCTATCTGAAAACGGCTGTGGCGCTGAAGTTGCCTGAGAATGTGGAGTTGGTGGCATGTGAAACCCGCATGTGGAGCATTCGTTTGTGTGGGATGCTCTACCAGGTTCATTCGTAGATAATGCACTCAAAGGGCACTAAGCATAGAGTGTGAAAACTGAGTTTCCTTGAGAACTGCTTGGAAGCCTGATGGTGTGTGAAGTTAGTGAGCCAAATTGAGCTGTTCTCCCACAATAACCACTCGGCTGATCCTTCTTCAATATGCCCTTCACCAACATGCAGTGTTTCCTTGATTGAATTAGCTCTCACACCAATATTTGCGTCTAGAGCCTTTGCATTGAGGGCTATCTGAAAACGGCTGTGGCGCTCAAGTTGCCTGAGAATGTGGAGTTGGTGGCATGTGAAACCCGCATGTGGAGCATTCGTTTGTGTGGGATGCTCACCAAGCTTCATTTCAGTCCTAGGCACTCAAAGGGCACTAAGCATAGAGTGTGAAAACTGAGTTTCCTTGAGAGCTGCTTGGAAGCCTGATGGTGTATGAAGTTAGTGAGCCAAATGGAGTTGTTCTCCCACAAGAACCGCACGGCTGATCCTTCTTCAATATGCCCTTCACCAACATGCAGTGTTTCCTTGATTGAATTAGCTCTCACACCAATATTTGCGTCTAGAGCCTTTGCATTGAGGGCTATCTGAAAACGGCTGTGGCGCTGAAGTTGCCTGAGAATGTGGAGTTGGTGGCATGTGAAACCCGCATGTGGAGCATTCGTTTGTGTGGGATGCTCACCAAGCTTCATTTCAGTCCTAGGCACTCAAAGGGCACTAAGCATAGAGTGTGAAAACTGAGTTTCCTTGAGAGCTGCTTGGAAGCCTGATGGTGTATGAAGTTAGTGAGCCAAATGGAGTTGTTCTCCCGCAAGAACCACTCGGCTGATCCTTCTTCAATATGCCCTTCACCAACATGCAGTGTTTCCTTGATTGAATTAGCTCTCACACCAATATTTGTGTCTAGAGCCTTTGCATTGAGGGCTATCTGAAAACGGCTGTGGCGCTGAAGTTGCCTGAGAATGTGGAGTTGGTGGCATGTGAAACCCGCATGTGTAGCATTCGTTTGTGTGGGATGCTCACCAAGCTTCATTTCAGTCCTAGGCACTCAAATTGCACTAAGCATAGAGTGTGAAAACTGAGTTTCCTTGAGAGCTGCTTGGAAGCCTGATGGTGTGTGAAGTTAGTGAGCCAAATGGAGTTGTTCTCCCACAAGAACCACTCGGCTGATCCTTCTTCAATATGCTCTTCACCAACATGCAGTGTTTCCTTGATTGAATTAGCTCTCACACCAATATTTGCGTCTAGAGCCTTTGCATTGAGGGCTATCTGAAAACGGCTGTGGCTCTGAAGTTGCCTGAGAATGTGGAGTTGGTGGCATGTGAAACCCGCATGTGGAGCATTCGTTTGTGTGGGATGCTCTACCAGGTTCATTCCTAGATATTGCACTCAAAGGGCACTAAGCATAGAGTGTGAAAAAGGAGTTTCCTTGAGAGCTGCTTGGAAGCCTGATGGTGTGTGAAGTTAGTGAGCCAAATGGAGTTGTTCTCCCACAAGAACCACTCGGCTGATCCTTCTTCAATATGCCCTTCACCAACATGCAGTGTTTCCTTGATTGAATTAGCTCTCACACCAATATTTGCGTCTAGAGCCTTTGCATTGAGGGCTATCTGAAAACGGCTGTGGCGCTCAAGTTGCCTGAGAATGTGGAGTTGGTGGCATGTGAAACCCGCATGTGGAGCATTCGTTTGTGTGGGATGCTCACCAAGCTTCATTTCAGTCCTATGCACTCAAATTGCACTAAGCATAGAGTGTGAAAACTGAGTTTCCTTGAGAGCTGCTTGGAAGCCTGATGGTGTGTGAAGTTAGTGAGCCAAATGGAGTTGTTCTCCCACAAGAACCACTCAGCTGATCCTTCTTCAATATGCTCTTCACCAACATGCAGTGTTTCCTTGATTGAATTAGCTCTCACACCAATATTTGCGTCTAGAGCCTTTGCATTGAGGGCTATCTGAAAACGGCTGTGGGGCGCTGAAGTTGCCTGAGAATGTGGAGTTGGTGGCATGTGAAACCCGCATGTGCAGCATTCTTTTTGTGGGATGCTCTACCAGGTTCATTCCTAGTTAATGCACTCAAAGGGCACTAAGCATAGAGTGTGAAAACTGAGTTTCCTTGAGAGCTGCTTGGAAGCCTGATGGTGTGTGAAGTTAGTGAGCCAAATGGAGTTGTTCTCCCACAAGAACCACTCGGCTGATCCTTCTTCAATATGCCCTTCACCAACATGCAGTGTTTCCTTGATTGAATTAGCTCTCACACCAATATTTGCATCTAGAGCCTTTGCATTGAGGGCTATCTGAAAACGGCTGTGGCGCTGAAGTTGCCTGAGAATGTGGAGTTGGTGGCATGTGAAACCCGCATGTGGAGCATTCGTTTGTGTGGGATGCTCACCAAGCTTCATTTCAGTCCTAGGCACTCAAAGGGCACTAAGCATAGAGTGTGAAAACTGAGTTTCCTTGAGAGCTGCTTGGAAGCCTGATGGTGTGTGAAGTTAGTGAGCCAAATGGAGTTGTTCTCCCACAAGAACCACTCGGCTGATCCTTCTTCAATATGCCCTTCACCAACATGCAGTGTTTCCTTGATTGAATTATCTCTCACACCAATATTTGTGTCTAGAGCCTTTGCATTGAGGGCTATCTGAAAACGGCTGTGGCGCTGAAGTTGCCTGAGAATGTGGAGTTGGTGGCATGTGAAACCCGCATGTGGAGCATTGGTTTGTGTGGGATGCTCTACCAGGTTCATTCCTAGATAATGCACTCAAAGGGCACTAAGCATAGATTGTGAAAACTGAGTTTCTTGAGAGCTGCTTGGAAGCCTGATGGTGTGTGAAGTTAGTGAGCCAAATGGAGTTGTTCTCCCACAATAACCACTTGGCTGATCCTTCTTCAATATGCCCTTCACCAACATGCAGTGTTTCCTTGATTGAATTAGCTCTCACACCAATATTTGCGTCTAGAGCCTTTGCATTGAGGGCTATCTGAAAACGGCTGTGGCGCTGAAGTTGCCTGAGAATGTGGAGTTGGTGGCATGTGAAACCCGCATGTGGAGCATCCGTTTGTGTGGGATGCTCACCAAGCTTCATTTCAGTCCTAGGCACTCAAAGGGCACTAAGCATAGAGTGTGAAAACTGAGTTTCCTTGAGAGCTGCTTGGAAGCCTGATGGTGTATGAAGTTAGTGAGCCAAATGGAGTTGTTCTCCCACAAGAACCGCACGGCTGATCCTTCTTCAATATGCCCTTCACCAACATGCAGTGTTTCCTTGATTGAATTAGCTCTCACACCAATATTTGCGTCTAGAGCCTTTGCATTGAGGGCTATCTGAAAACGGCTGTGGCGCTGAAGTTGCCTGAGAATGTGGAGTTGGTGGCATGTGAAACCCGCATGTGGAGCATTCGTTTGTGTGGGATGCTCACCAAGCTTCATTTCAGTCCTAGGCACTCAAAGGGCACTAAGCATAGAGTGTGAAAACTGAGTTTCCTTGAGAGCTGCTTGGAAGCCTGATGGTGTATGAAGTTAGTGAGCCAAATGGAGTTGTTCTCCCGCAAGAACCACTCGGCTGATCCTTCTTCAATATGCCCTTCACCAACATGCAGTGTTTCCTTGATTGAATTAGCTCTCACACCAATATTTGTGTCTAGAGCCTTTGCATTGAGGGCTATCTGAAAACGGCTGTGGCGCTGAAGTTGCCTGAGAATGTGGAGTTGGTGGCATGAGAAACCCGCATGTGTAGCATTCGTTTGTGTGGGATGCTCACCAAGCTTCATTTCAGTCCTAGGCACTCAAATTGCACTAAGCATAGAGTGTGAAAACTGAGTTTCCTTGAGAGCTGCTTGGAAGCCTGATGGTGTGTGAAGTTAGTGAGCCAAATGGAGTTGTTCTCCCACAAGAACCACTCGGCTGATCCTTCTTCAATATGCTCTTCACCAACATGCAGTGTTTCCTTGATTGAATTAGCTCTCACACCAATATTTGCGTCTAGAGCCTTTGCATTGAGGGCTATCTGAAAACGGCTGTGGCTCTGAAGTTGCCTGAGAATGTGGAGTTGGTGGCATGTGAAACCCGCATGTGGAGCATTCGTTTGTGTGGGATGCTCTACCAGGTTCATTCCTAGATATTGCACTCAAAGGGCACTAAGCATAGAGTGTGAAAACTGAGTTTCCTTGAGAGCTGCTTGGAAGCCTGATGGTGTGTGAAGTTAGTGAGCCAAATGGAGTTGTTCTCCCACAAGAACCACTCGGCTGATCCTTCTTCAATATGCCCTTCACCAACATGCAGTGTTTCCTTGATTGAATTAGCTCTCACACCAATATTTGCGTCTAGAGCCTTTGCATTGAGGGCTATCTGAAAACGGCTGTGGCGCTGAAGTTGCCTGAGAATGTGGAGTTGGTGGCATGTGAAACCCGCATGTGGAGCATTCGTTTGTGTGGGATGCTCATCAAGCTTCATTTCAGTCCTAGGCACTCAAAGGGCACTAAGCATATAGTGTGAAAACTGAGTTTCTTGAGAGCTGCTTGGAAGCCTGATGGTGTGTGAAGTTAGTGAGCCAAATGGAGTTGTTCTCCCACAAGAACCACACGGCTGATCCTTCTTCAATATGCCCTTCACCAACATGCAGTGTTTCCTTGATTGAATTAGCTCTCACACCAATATTTGCGTCTAGAGCCTTTGCATTGAGGGCTATCTGAAAACGGCTGTGGCACTGAAGTTGCCTGAGAATGTGGAGTTGGTGGCATGTGAAACCCGCATGTGGAGCATTCGTTTGTGTGGGATGCTCTACCAGGTTCATTCCTAGATAATGCACTCAAAGGGCACTAAGCATAGAGTGTGAAAACTGAGTTTCTTGAGAGCTGCTTGGAAGCCTGATGGTGTGTGAAGTTAGTGAGCCAAATGGAGTTGTTCTCCCACAAGAAGCACTCCGCTGATCCTTCTTCAATATGCCCTTCACCAACATGCAGTGTTTCCTTGATTGAATTAGCTCTCACACCAATATTTGCGTCTAGAGCCTTTGCATTGAGGGCTATCTGAAAACGGCTGTGGCGCTGAAGTTGCCTGAGAATGTGGAGTTGGTGGCATGTGAAACCCGCATGTGGAGCATTCGTTTGTGTGGGATGCTCTACCAGGTTCATTCGTAGATAATGCACTCAAAGGGCACTAAGCATAGAGTGTGAAAACTGAGTTTCCTTCAGAACTGCTTGGAAGCCTGATGGTGTGTGAAGTTAGTGAGCCAAATTGAGCTGTTCTCCCACAATAACCACTCGGCTGATCCTTCTTCAATATGCCCTTCACCAACATGCAGTGTTTCCTTGATTGAATTAGCTCTCACACCAATATTTGCGTCTAGAGCCTTTGCATTGAGGGCTATCTGAAAACGGCTGTGGCGCTCAAGTTGCCTGAGAATGTGGAGTTGGTGGCATGTGAAACCCGCATGTGGAGCATTCGTTTGTGTGGGATGCTCACCAAGCTTCATTTCAGTCCTAGGCACTCAAAGGGCACTAAGCATAGAGTGTGAAAACTGAGTTGCCTTGAGAGCTGCTTGGAAGCCTGATGGTGTGTGATGTTAGTGAGCCAAATGGAGTTGTTCTCCCACAAGAACCACTCGGCTGATCCTTCTTCAATATGCCCTTCACCAACATGCAGTGTTTCCTTGATTGAATTAGCTCTCACACCAATATTTGCGTCTAGAGCCTTTGCATTGAGGGCTATCTGAAAACGGCTGTGGCGCTGAAGTTGCCTGAGAATGTGGAGTTGGTGGCATGTGAAACCCGCATGTGGAGATTTGTTTGTGTGGGATGCTCATCAAGCTTCATTTCAGTCCTAGGCACTCAAAGGGCACTAAGCATATAGTGTGAAAACTGAGTTTCCTTGAGAGCTGCTTGGAAGCCTGATGGTGTGTGAAGTTAGTGAGCCAAATGGAGTTGTTCTCCCACAAGAACCACTCGGCTGATCTTCTTCAATATGCCCTTCACCAACATGCAGTGCTTCCTTGATTGAATTAGCTCTCACACCAATATTTGTGTCTAGAGCCTTTGCATTGAGGGCTATCTGAAAACGGCTGTGGCGCTGAAGTTGCCTGAGAATGTGGAGTTGGTGGCATGTGAAACCCGCATGTGGAGCATTCGTTTGTGTGGGATGCTCACCAAGCTTCATTTCAGTCCTAGTCACTCAAAGGGCACTAAGCATAGAGTGTGAAAACTGAGTTTCCTTGAGAGCTGCTTGGAAGCCTGATGGTGTATGAAGTTAGTGAGCCAAATGGAGTTGTTCTCCCACAAGAACCACTCCGCTGATCCTTCTGCAATATGCCCTTCACCAACATGCAGTGTTTCCTTGATTGAATTAGCTCTCACACCAATATTTGCGTCTAGAGCCTTTGCATTGAGGGCTATCTGAAAACGGCTGTGGTGCTGAAGTTGCCTGAGAATGTGGAGTTCGTGGCATGTGAAACCCGCATGTGCAGCATTCGTTTGTGTGGGATGCTCTACCAGGTTCATTCCTAGTTAATGCACTCAAATTGCACTAAGCATAGAGTGTGAAAACTGAGTTTCCTTGAGAGCTGCTTGGAAGCCTGATGGTGTGTGAAGTTAGTGAGCCAAATGGAGTTGTTCTCCCACAAGAACCACACGGCTGATCCTTCTTCAATATGCCCTTCACCAACATGCAGTGTTTCCTTGATTGAATTAGCTCTCACACCAATATTTGCGTCTAGAGCCTTTGCATTGAGGGCTATCTGAAAACGGCTGTGGCACTGAAGTTGCCTGAGAATGTGGAGTTGGTGGCATGTGAAACCCGCATGTGGAGCATTGGTTTGTGTGGGATGCTCGACCAGGTTCATTCCTAGATAATGCACTCAAAGGGCACTAAGCATAGAGTGTGAAAACTGAGTTTCTTGAGAGCTGCTTGGAAGCCTGATGGTGTGTGAAGTTAGTGAGCCAAATGGAGTTGTTCTCCCACAAGAACCACTCGGCTGATCCTTCTTCAATATGCCCTTCACCAACATGCAGTGTTTCCTTGATTGAATTAGCTCTCACACCAATATTTGCGTCTAGAGCCTTTGCATTGAGGGCTATCTGAAAACGGCTGTGGCGCTGAAGTTGCCTGAGAATGTGGAGTTGGTGGCATGTGAAACCCGCATGTGGAGCATTCGTTTGTGTGGGATGCTCTACCAGGTTCATTCCTAGATAATGCACTCAAAGGGCACTAAGCATAGAGTGTGAAAACTGAGTTTCCTTGAGAACTGCTTGGAAGCCTGATGGTGTGTGAAGTTAGTGAGCCAAATTGAGCTGTTCTCCCACAATAACCACTCGGCTGATCCTTCTTCAATATGCCCTTCACCAACATGCAGTGTTTCCTTGATTGAATTAGCTCTCACACCAATATTTGCGTCTAGAGCCTTTGCATTGAGGGCTATCTGAAAACGGCTGTGGCGCTGAAGTTGCCTGAGAATGTGGAGTTGGTGGCATGTGAAACCCGCATGTGGAGCATTCGTTTGTGTGGGATGCTCACCAAGCTTCATTTCAGTCCTAGGCACTCAAAGGGCACTAAGCATAGAGTGTGAAAACTGAGTTGCCTTGAGAGCTGCTTGGAAGCCTGATGGTGTGTGATGTTAGTGAGCCAAATGGAGTTGTTCTCCCACAAGAACCACTCGGCTGATCCTTCTTCAATATGCCCTTCACCAACATGCAGTGTTTCCTTGATTGAATTAGCTCTCACACCAATATTTGCGTCTAGAGCCTTTGCATTGAGGGCTATCTGAAAACGGCTGTGGGGCGCTGAGGTTGCCTGAGAATGTGGAGTTGGTGGCATGTGAAACCCGCATGTGGAGCATTCGTTTGTGTGGGATGCTCATCAAGCTTCATTTCAGTCCTAGGCACTCAAAGGGCACTAAGCATATAGTGTGAAAACTGAGTTTCCTTGAGAGCTGCTTGGAAGCCTGATGGTGTGTGAAGTTAGTGAGCCAAATGGAGTTGTTCTCCCACAAGAACCACTCGGCTGATCCTTCTTCAATATGCCCTTCACCAACATGCAGTGTTTCCTTGATTGAATTAGCTCTCACACCAATATTTGCGTCTAGAGCCTTTGCATTGAGGGCTATCTGAAAACGGCTGTGGCACTCAATTTGCCTGAGAATGTGGAGTTGGTGGCATGTGAAACCCGCATGTGGAGCATTCGTTTGTGTGGGATGCTCACCAAGCTTCATTTCAGTCCTAGGCACTCAAAGGGCACTAAGCATAGAGTGTGAAAACTGAGTTTCTTGAGAGCTGCTTGGAAGCCTGATGGTGTGTGAAGTTAGTGAGCCAAATGGAGTTGTTCTCCCACAAGAACCACACGGCTGATCCTTCTTCAATATGCCCTTCACCAACATGCAGTGTTTCCTTGATTGAATTAGCTCACACACCAATATTTGCGTCTAGAGCCTTTGCATTGAGGGCTATCTGAAAACGGCTGTGGCACTGAAGTTGCCTGAGAATGTGGAGTTGGTGGCATGTGAAACCCGCATGTGGAGCATTCGTTTGTGTGGGATGCTCTACCAGGTTCATTCCTAGATAATGCACTCAAAGGGCACTAAGCATAGAGTGTGAAAACTGAGTTTCTTGAGAGCTGCTTGGAAGCCTGATGGTGTGTGAAGTTAGTGAGCCAAATGGAGTTGTTCTCCCACAAGAAGCACTCCGCTGATCCTTCTTCAATATGCCCTTCACCAACATGCAGTGTTTCCTTGATTGAATTAGCTCTCACACCAATATTTGCGTCTAGAGCCTTTGCATTGAGGGCTATCTGAAAACGGCTGTGGCGCTGAAGTTGCCTGAGAATGTGGAGTTGGTGGCATGTGAAACCCGCATGTGGAGCATTCGTTTGTGTGGGATGCTCTACCAGGTTCATTCGTAGATAATGCACTCAAAGGGCACTAAGCATAGAGTGTGAAAACTGAGTTTCCTTGAGAACTGCTTGGAAGCCTGATGGTGTGTGAAGTTAGTGAGCCAAATTGAGCTGTTCTCCCACAATAACCACTCGGCTGATCCTTCTTCAATATGCCCTTCACCAACATGCAGTGTTTCCTTGATTGAATTAGCTCTCACACCAATATTTGCGTCTAGAGCCTTTGCATTGAGGGCTATCTGAAAACGGCTGTGGCGCTCAAGTTGCCTGAGAATGTGGAGTTGGTGGCATGTGAAACCCGCATGTGGAGCATTCGTTTGTGTGGGATGCTCACCAAGCTTCATTTCAGTCCTAGGCACTCAAAGGGCACTAAGCATAGAGTGTGAAAACTGAGTTGCCTTGAGAGCTGCTTGGAAGCCTGATGGTGTGTGATGTTAGTGAGCCAAATGGAGTTGTTCTCCCACAAGAACCACTCGGCTGATCCTTCTTCAATATGCCCTTCACCAACATGCAGTGTTTCCTTGATTGAATTAGCTCTCACACCAATATTTGCGTCTAGAGCCTTTGCATTGAGGGCTATCTGAAAACGGCTGTGGCGCTGAAGTTGCCTGAGAATGTGGAGTTGGTGGCATGTGAAACCCGCATGTGGAGATTTGTTTGTGTGGGATGCTCATCAAGCTTCATTTCAGTCCTAGGCACTCAAAGGGCACTAAGCATATAGTGTGAAAACTGAGTTTCCTTGAGAGCTGCTTGGAAGCCTGATGGTGTGTGAAGTTAGTGAGCCAAATGGAGTTGTTCTCCCACAAGAACCACTCGGCTGATCTTCTTCAATATGCCCTTCACCAACATGCAGTGCTTCCTTGATTGAATTAGCTCTCACACCAATATTTGTGTCTAGAGCCTTTGCATTGAGGGCTATCTGAAAACGGCTGTGGCGCTCAAGTTGCCTGAGAATGTGGAGTTGGTGGCATGTGAAACCCGCATGTGGAGCATTCGTTTGTGTGGGATGCTCACCAAGCTTCATTTCAGTCCTAGTCACTCAAAGGGCACTAAGCATAGAGTGTGAAAACTGAGTTTCCTTGAGAGCTGCTTGGAAGCCTGATGGTGTATGAAGTTAGTGAGCCAAATGGAGTTGTTCTCCCACAAGAACCACTCCGCTGATCCTTCTTCAATATGCCCTTCACCAACATGCAGTGTTTCCTTGATTGAATTAGCTCTCACACCAATATTTGCGTCTAGAGCCTTTGCATTGAGGGCTATCTGAAAACGGCTGTGGTGCTGAAGTTGCCTGAGAATGTGGAGTTCGTGGCATGTGAAACCCGCATGTGCAGCATTCGTTTGTGTGGGATGCTCTACCAGGTTCATTCCTAGTTAATGCACTCAAATTGCACTAAGCATAGAGTGTGAAAACTGAGTTTCCTTGAGAGCTGCTTGGAAGCCTGATGGTGTGTGAAGTTAGTGAGCCAAATGGAGTTGTTCTCCCACAAGAACCACACGGCTGATCCTTCTTCAATATGCCCTTCACCAACATGCAGTGTTTCCTTGATTGAATTAGCTCTCACACCAATATTTGCGTCTAGAGCCTTTGCATTGAGGGCTATCTGAAAACGGCTGTGGCGCTGAAGTTGCCTGAGAATGTGGAGTTGGTGGCATGTGAAACCCGCATGTGGAGCATTCGTTTGTGTGGGATGCTCACCAAGCTTCATTTCAGTCCTAGGCACTCAAAGGGCACTAAGCATAGAGTGTGAAAACTGAGTTTCCTTGAGAGCTGCTTGGAAGCCTGATGGTGTGTGATGTTAGTGAGCCAAATGGAGTTGTTCTCCCACAAGAACCACTCGGCTGATCCTTCTTCAATATGCCCTTCACCAACATGCAGTGTTTCCTTGATTGAATTAGCTCTCACACCAATATTTGCGTCTAGAGCCTTTGCATTGAGGGCTATCTGAAAACGGCTGTGGGGCGCTGAGGTTGCCTGAGAATGTGGAGTTGGTGGCATGTGAAACCCGCATGTGGAGCATTCGTTTGTGTGGGATGCTCATCAAGCTTCATTTCAGTCCTAGGCACTCAAAGGGCACTAAGCATATAGTGTGAAAACTGAGTTTCCTTGAGAGCTGCTTGGAAGCCTGATGGTGTGTGAAGTTAGTGAGCCAAATGGAGTTGTTCTCCCACAAGAACCACTCGGCTGATCCTTCTTCAATATGCCCTTCACCAACATGCAGTGTTTCCTTGATTGAATTAGCTCTCACACCAATATTTGCGTCTAGAGCCTTTGCATTGAGGGCTATCTGAAAACGGCTGTGGCACTCAAGTTGCCTGAGAATGTGGAGTTGGTGGCATGTGAAACCCGCATGTGGAGCATTCGTTTGTGTGGGATGCTCACCAAGCTTCATTTCAGTCCTAGGCACTCAAAGGGCACTAAGCATAGAGTGTGAAAACTGAGTTTCTTGAGAGCTGCTTGGAAGCCTGATGGTGTGTGAAGTTAGTGAGCCAAATGGAGTTGTTCTCCCACAAGAACCACACGGCTGATCCTTCTTCAATATGCCCTTCACCAACATGCAGTGTTTCCTTGATTGAATTAGCTCACACACCAATATTTGCGTCTAGAGCCTTTGCATTGAGGGCTATCTGAAAACGGCTGTGGCACTCAAGTTGCCTGAGAATGTGGAGTTGGTGGCATGTGAAACCCGCATGTGGAGCATTCGTTTGTGTGGGATGCTCACCAAGCTTCATTTCAGTCCTAGGCACTCAAAGGGCACTAAGCATAGAGTGTGAAAACTGAGTTTCTTGAGAGCTGCTTGGAAGCCTGATGGTGTGTGAAGTTAGTGAGCCAAATGGAGTTGTTCTCCCACAAGAACCACACGGCTGATCCTTCTTCAATATGCCCTTCACCAACATGCAGTGTTTCCTTGATTGAATTAGCTCACACACCAATATTTGCGTCTAGAGCCTTTGCATTGAGGGCTATCTGAAAACGGCTGTGGCACTGAAGTTGCCTGAGAATGTGGAGTTGGTGGCATGTGAAACCCGCATGTGGAGCATTCGTTTGTGTGGGATGCTCACCAAGCTTCATTTCAGTCCTAGGCACTCAAAGGGCACTAAGCATAGAGTGTGAAAACTGAGTTTCTTGAGAGCTGCTTGGAAGCCTGATGGTGTGTGAAGTTAGTGAGCCAAATGGAGTTGTTCTCCCACAAGAACCACTCGGCTGATCCTTCTTCAATATGCCCTTCACCAACATGCAGTGTTTCCTTGATTGAATTAGCTCTCACACCAATATTTGCGTCTAGAGCCTTTGCATTGAGGGCTATCTGAAAACGGCTGTGGCGCTGAAGTTGCCTGAGAATGTGGAGTTGGTGGCATGTGAAACCCGCATGTGGAGCATTCGTTTGTGTGGGATGCTCTACCAGGTTCATTCCTAGATAATGCACTCAAAGGGCACTAAGCATAGAGTGTGAAAACTGAGTTTCCTTGAGAGCTGCTTGGAAGCCTGATGGTGTGTGAAGTTAGTGAGCCAAATTGAGCTGTTCTCCCACAATAACCACTCGGCTGATCCTTCTTCAATATGCCCTTCACCAACATGCAGTGTTTCCTTGATTGAATTAGCTCTCACACCAATATTTGCGTCTAGAGCCTTTGCATTGAGGGCTATCTGAAAACGGCTGTGGCGCTGAAGTTGCCTGAGAATGTGGAGTTGGTGGCATGTGAAACCCGCATGTGGAGCATTCGTTTGTGTGGGATGCTCTACCAGGTTCATTCCTAGATAATGCACTCAACGGGCACTAAGCATAGAGTGTGAAAACTGAGTTTCCTTGAGAGCTGCTTGGAAGCCTGATGGTGTGTGAAGTTAGTGAGCCAAATGGAGTTGTTCTCCCACAAGAACCACTCGGCTGATCCTTCTTCAATATGCCCTTCACCAACATGCAGTGTTTCCTTGATTGAATTAGCTCTCACACCAATATTTGCGTCTAGAGCCTTTGCATTGAGGGTTATCTGAAACGGCTGTGGTGCTGAAGTTGCCTGAGAATGTGGAGTTGTTGGCATGTGAAACCCGCATGTCGAGCATTCGTTTGTGTGGGATGCTCTACCAGGTTCATTCCTAGATAATGCACTCAAAGGGCACTAAGCATAGAGTGTGAAAACTGAGTTTCCTTGAGAGCTTCTTGGAAGCCTGATGGTGTGTGAAGTTAGTGAGCCAAATGGAGTTGTTCTCCCACAAGAACCACTCGGCTGATCCTTCTTCAATATGCCCTTCACCAACATGCAGTGTTTCCTTGATTGAATTAGCTCTCACACCAATATTTGAGTCTAGAGCCTTTGCATTGAGGGCTATCTGAAACGGCTGTGGTGCTGAAGTTGCCTGAGAATGTGGAGTCGGTGGCATGTGAAACCCGCATGTGGAGCATTGGTTTGTGTGGGATGCTCTACCAGGTTCATTCCTAGATAATGCACTCAAAGGGCACTAAGCATAGAGTGTGAAAACTGAGTTTCCTTGAGAGCTGCTTGGAAGCCTGATGGTGTGTGAAGTTAGTGAGCCAAATGGAGTTGTTCTCCCACAAGAACCACTCGGCTGATCCTTCTTCAATATGCCCTTCACCAACATGCAGTGTTTCCTTGATTGAATTAGCTCTCACACCAATATTTGCGTCTAGAGCCTTTGCATTGAGGGCTATCTGAAAACGGCTGTGGCGCTCAAGTTGCCTGAGAATGTGGAGTTGGTGGCATGTGAAACCCGCATGTGGAGCATTCGTTTGTGTGGGATGCTCACCAAGCTTCATTTCAGTCCTATGCACTCAAATTGCACTAAGCATAGAGTGTGAAAACTGAGTTTCCTTGAGAGCTGCTTGGAAGCCTGATGGTGTGTGAAGTTAGTGAGCCAAATGGAGTTGTTCTCCCACAAGAACCACTCAGCTGATCCTTCTTCAATATGCTCTTCACCAACATGCAGTGTTTCCTTGATTGAATTAGCTCTCACACCAATATTTGCGTCTAGAGCCTTTGCATTGAGGGCTATCTGAAAACGGCTGTGGGGCGCTGAAGTTGCCTGAGAATGTGGAGTTGTTGGCATGTGAAACCCGCATGTGCAGCATTCTTTTTGTGGGATGCTCTACCAGGTTCATTCCTAGTTAATGCACTCAAAGGGCACTAAGCATAGAGTGTGAAAACTGAGTTTCCTTGAGAGCTGCTTGGAAGCCTGATGGTGTGTGAAGTTAGTGAGCCAAATGGAGTTGTTCTCCCACAAGAACCACTCGGCTGATCCTTCTTCAATATGCCCTTCACCAACATGCAGTGTTTCCTTGATTGAATTAGCTCTCACACCAATATTTGCATCTAGAGCCTTTGCATTGAGGGCTATCTGAAAACGGCTGTGGCACTGAAGTTGCCTGAGAATGTGGAGTTGGTGGCATGTGAAACCCGCATGTGGAGCATTCGTTTGTGTGGGATGCTCACCAAGCTTCATTTCAGTCCTAGGCACTCAAAGGGCACTAAGCATAGAGTGTGAAAACTGAGTTTCCTTGAGAGCTGCTTGGAAGCCTGATGGTGTATGAAGTTAGTGAGCCAAATGGAGTTGTTCTCCCACAAGAACCACTCGGCTGATCCTTCTTCAATATGCCCTTCACCAACATGCAGTGTTTCCTTGATTGAATTATCTCTCACACCAATATTTGTGTCTAGAGCCTTTGCATTGAGGGCTATCTGAAAACGGCTGTGGCGCTGAAGTTGCCTGAGAATGTGGAGTTGGTGGCATGTGAAACCCGCATGTGGAGCATTGGTTTGTGTGGGATGCTCTACCAGGTTCATTCCTAGATAATGCACTCAAAGGGCACTAAGCATAGATTGTGAAAACTGAGTTTCTTGAGAGCTGCTTGGAAGCCTGATGGTGTGTGAAGTTAGTGAGCCAAATGGAGTTGTTCTCCCACAATAACCACTTGGCTGATCCTTCTTCAATATGCCCTTCACCAACATGCAGTGTTTCCTTGATTGAATTAGCTCTCACACCAATTTTCGCGTCTAGAGCCTTTGCATTGAGGGCTATCTGAAAACGGCTGTGGCGCTCAAGTTGCCTGAGAATGTGGAGTTGGTGGCATGTGAAACCCGCATGTGGAGCATTCGTTTGTGTGGGATGCTCACCAAGCTTCATTTCAGTCCTAGGCACTCAAAGGGCACTAAGCATAGAGTGTGAAAACTGAGTTTCCTTGAGAGCTGCTTGGAAGCCTGATGGTGTATGAAGTTAGTGAGCCAAATGGAGTTGTTCTCCCACAAGAACCGCACGGCTGATCCTTCTTCAATATGCCCTTCACCAACATGCAGTGTTTCCTTGATTGAATTAGCTCTCACACCAATATTTGCGTCTAGAGCCTTTGCATTGAGGGCTATCTGAAAACGGCTGTGGCGCTGAAGTTGCCTGAGAATGTGGAGTTGGTGGCATGTGAAACCCGCATGTGCAGCATTCGTTTGTGTGGGATGCTCACCAAGCTTCATTTCAGTCCTAGGCACTCAAAGGGCACTAAGCATAGAGTGTGAAAACTGAGTTTCCTTGAGAGCTGCTTGGAAGCCTGATGGTGTATGAAGTTAGTGAGCCAAATGGAGTTGTTCTCCCGCAAGAACCACTCGGCTGATCCTTCTTCAATATGCCCTTCACCAACATGCAGTGTTTCCTTGATTGAATTAGCTCTCACACCAATATTTGTGTCTAGAGCCTTTGCATTGAGGGCTATCTGAAAACGGCTGTGGCGCTGAAGTTGCCTGAGAATGTGGAGTTGGTGGCATGTGAAACCCGCATGTGGAGCATTCGTTTGTGTGGGATGCTCACCAAGCTTCATTTCAGTCCTAGGCACTCAAATTGCACTAAGCATAGAGTGTGAAAACTGAGTTTCCTTGAGAGCTGCTTGGAAGCCTGATGGTGTGTGAAGTTAGTGAGCCAAATGGAGTTGTTCTCCCACAAGAACCACTCGGCTGATCCTTCTTCAATATGCTCTTCACCAACATGCAGTGTTTCCTTGATTGAATTATCTCTCACACCAATATTTGTGTCTAGAGCCTTTGCATTGAGGGCTATCTGAAAACGGCTGTGGCGCTGAAGTTGCCTGAGAATGTGGAGTTGGTGGCATGTGAAACCCGCATGTGGAGCATTGGTTTGTGTGGGATGCTCTACCAGGTTCATTCCTAGATAATGCACTCAAAGGGCACTAAGCATAGATTGTGAAAACTGAGTTTCTTGAGAGCTGCTTGGAAGCCTGATGGTGTGTGAAGTTAGTGAGCCAAATGGAGTTGTTCTCCCACAAGAACCACTCGGCTGATCCTTCTTCAATATGCCCTTCACCAACATGCAGTGTTTCCTTGATTGAATTAGCTCTCACACCAATATTTGCGTCTAGAGCCTTTGCATTGAGGGCTATCTGAAAACGGCTGTGGCGCTGAAGTTGCCTGAGAATGTGGAGTTGGTGGCATGTGAAACCCGCATGTGGAGCATTCGTTTGTGTGGGATGCTCACCAAGCTTCATTTCAGTCCTAGGCACTCAAAGGGCACTAAGCATAGAGTGTGAAAACTGAGTTTCCTTGAGAGCTGCTTGGAAGCCTGATGGTGTGTGAAGTTAGTGAGCCAAATGGAGTTGTTCTCCCACAAGAACCGCACGGCTGATCCTTCTTCAATATGCCCTTCACCAACATGCAGTGTTTCCTTGATTGAATTAGCTCTCACACCAATATTTGCGTCTAGAGCCTTTGCATTGAGGGCTATCTGAAAACGGCTGTGGCGCTGAAGTTGCCTGAGAATGTGGAGTTGGTGGCATGTGAAACCCGCATGTGGAGCATTCGTTTGTGTGGGATGCTCACCAAGCTTCATTTCAGTCCTAGGCACTCAAAGGGCACTAAGCATAGAGTGTGAAAACTGAGTTTCCTTGAGAGCTGCTTGGAAGCCTGATGGTGTATGAAGTTAGTGAGCCAAATGGAGTTGTTCTCCCGCAAGAACCACTCGGCTGATCCTTCTTCAATATGCCCTTCACCAACATGCAGTGTTTCCTTGATTGAATTAGCTCTCACACCAATATTTGTGTCTAGAGCCTTTGCATTGAGGGCTATCTGAAAACGGCTGTGGCGCTGAAGTTGCCTGAGAATGTGGAGTTGGTGGCATGTGAAACCCGCATGTGGAGCATTCGTTTGTGTGGGATGCTCACCAAGCTTCATTTCAGTCCTAGGCACTCAAATTGCACTAAGCATAGAGTGTGAAAACTGAGTTTCCTTGAGAGCTGCTTGGAAGCCTGATGGTGTGTGAAGTTAGTGAGCCAAATGGAGTTGTTCTCCCACAAGAACCACTCGGCTGATCCTTCTTCAATATGCTCTTCACCAACATGCAGTGTTTCCTTGATTGAATTAGCTCTCACACCAATATTTGCGTCTAGAGCCTTTGCATTGAGGGCTATCTGAAAACGGCTGTGGCTCTGAAGTTGCCTGAGAATGTGGAGTTGGTGGCATGTGAAACCCGCATGTGGAGCATTCGTTTGTGTGGGATGCTCTACCAGGTTCATTCCTAGATAATGCACTCAAAGGGCACTAAGCATAGAGTGTGAAAACTGAGTTTCCTTGAGAGCTGCTTGGAAGCCTGATGGTGTGTGAAGTTAGTGAGCCAAATGGAGTTGTTCTCCCACAAGAACCACTCGGCTGATCCTTCTTCAATATGCCCTTCACCAACATGCAGTGTTTCCTTGATTGAATTAGCTCTCACACCAATATTTGCGTCTAGAGCCTTTGCATTGAGGGCTATCTGAAAACGGCTGTGGCGCTGAAGTTGCCTGAGAATGTGGAGTTGGTGGCATGTGAAACCCGCATGTGGAGCATTCGTTTGTGTGGGATGCTCATCAAGCTTCATTTCAGTCCTAGGCACTCAAAGGGCACTAAGCATATAGTGTGAAAACTGAGTTTCTTGAGAGCTGCTTGGAAGCCTGATGGTGTGTGAAGTTAGTGAGCCAAATGGAGTTGTTCTCCCACAAGAACCACACGGCTGATCCTTCTTCAATATGCCCTTCACCAACATGCAGTGTTTCCTTGATTGAATTAGCTCTCACACCAATATTTGCGTCTAGAGCCTTTGCATTGAGGGCTATCTGAAAACGGCTGTGGCACTGAAGTTGCCTGAGAATGTGGAGTTGGTGGCATGTGAAACCCGCATGTGGAGCATTCGTTTGTGTGGGATGCTCTACCAGGTTCATTCCTAGATAATGCACTCAAAGGGCACTAAGCATAGAGTGTGAAAACTGAGTTTCTTGAGAGCTGCTTGGAAGCCTGATGGTGTGTGAAGTTAGTGAGCCAAATGGAATTGTTCTCCCACAAGAAGCACTCCGCTGATCCTTCTTCAATATGCCCTTCACCAACATGCAGTGTTTCCTTGATTGAATTAGCTCTCACACCAATATTTGCGTCTAGAGCCTTTGCATTGAGGGCTATCTGAAAACGGCTGTGGCGCTGAAGTTGCCTGAGAATGTGGAGTTGGTGGCATGTGAAACCCGCATGTGGAGCATTCGTTTGTGTGGGATGCTCTACCAGGTTCATTCGTAGATAATGCACTCAAAGGGCACTAAGCATAGAGTGTGAAAACTGAGTTTCCTTGAGAACTGCTTGGAAGCCTGATGGTGTGTGAAGTTAGTGAGCCAAATTGAGCTGTTCTCCCACAATAACCACTCGGCTGATCCTTCTTCAATATGCCCTTCACCAACATGCAGTGTTTCCTTGATTGAATTAGCTCTCACACCAATATTTGCGTCTAGAGCCTTTGCATTGAGGGCTATCTGAAAACGGCTGTGGCGCTGAAGTTGCCTGAGAATGTGGAGTTGGTGGCATGTGAAACCCGCATGTGGAGCATTCGTTTGTGTGGGATGCTCACCAAGCTTCATTTCAGTCCTAGGCACTCAAAGGGCACTAAGCATAGAGTGTGAAAACTGAGTTGCCTTGAGAGCTGCTTGGAAGCCTGATGGTGTGTGATGTTAGTGAGCCAAATGGAGTTGTTCTCCCACAAGAACCACTCGGCTGATCCTTCTTCAATATGCCCTTCACCAACATGCAGTGTTTGCTTGATTGAATTAGCTCTCACACCAATATTTGCGTCTAGAGCCTTTGCATTGAGGGCTATCTGAAAACGGCTGTGGCGCTCAAGTTGCCTGAGAATGTGGAGTTGGTGGCATGTGAAACCCGCATGTGGAGCATTCGTTTGTGTGGGATGCTCATCAAGCTTCATTTCAGTCCTAGGCACTCAAAGGGCACTAAGCATATAGTGTGAAAACTGAGTTTCCTTGAGAGCTGCTTGGAAGCCTGATGGTGTGTGAAGTTAGTGAGCCAAATGGAGTTGTTCTCCCACAAGAACCACTCCGCTGATCTTCTTCAATATGCCCTTCACCAACATGCAGTGCTTCCTTGATTGAATTAGCTCTCACACCAATATTTGTGTCTAGAGCCTTTGCATTGAGGGCTATCTGAAAACGGCTGTGGCGCTGAAGTTGCCTGAGAATGTGGAGTTGGTGGCATGTGAAACCCGCATGTGGAGCATTCGTTTGTGTGGGATGCTCACCAAGCTTCATTTCAGTCCTAGTCACTCAAAGGGCACTAAGCATAGAGTGTGAAAACTGAGTTTCCTTGAGAGCTGCTTGGAAGCCTGATGGTGTATGAAGTTAGTGAGCCAAATGGAGTTGTTCTCCCACAAGAACCACTCCGCTGATCCTTCTTCAATATGCCCTTCACCAACATGCAGTGTTTCCTTGATTGAATTAGCTCTCACACCAATATTTGCGTCTAGAGCCTTTGCATTGAGGGCTATCTGAAAACGGCTGTGGTGCTGAAGTTGCCTGAGAATGTGGAGTTCGTGGCATGTGAAACCCGCATGTGCAGCATTCGTTTGTGTGGGATGCTCTACCAGGTTCATTCCTAGTTAATGCACTCAAATTGCACTAAGCATAGAGTGTGAAAACTGAGTTTCCTTGAGAGCTGCTTGGAAGCCTGATGGTGTGTGAAGTTAGTGAGCCAAATGGAGTTGTTCTCCCACAAGAACCACTCGGCTGATCCTTCTTCAATATGCCCTTCACCAACATGCAGTGTTTCCTTGATTGAATTAGCTCTCACACCAATATTTGTGTCTAGAGCCTTTGCATTGAGGGCTATCTGAAATGGCTGTGGTGCTGAAGTTGCCTGAGAATGTGGAGTTGGTGGCATGTGAAACCCGCATGTGGAGCATTCGTTTGTGTGGGATGCTCTACCAGGTTCATTCCTAGATAATGCACTCAAAGGGCACTAAGCATAGAGTGTGAAAACTGAGTTTCCTTGAGAGCTGCTTGGAAGCCTGATGGTGTGTGACGTTAGTGAGCCAAATGGAGTTGTTCTCCCACAAGAAGCACCTCGGCCTGATCCTTCTTCAATATGCCCTTCACCAACATGCAGTGTTTCCTTGATTGAATTAGCTCTCACACCAATATTTGCGTCTAGAGCCTTTGCATTGAGGGCTATCTGAAAACGGCTGTGGCACTCAAGTTGCCTGAGAATGTGGAGTTGGTGGCATGTGAAACCCGCATGTGGAGCATTCGTTTGTGTGGGATGCTCTACCAGGTTCATTCCTAGATAATGCACTCAAAGGGCACTAAGCATAGATTGTGAAAACTGAATTTCTTGAGAGCTGCTTGGAAGCCTGATGGTGTGTGAAGTTAGTGAGCCAAATGGAGTTGTTCTCCCAGAAGAACCACTCGGCTGATCCTTCTTCAATATGCCCTTCACCAACATGCAGTGTTTCCTTGATTGAATTAGCTCTCACACCAACATTTGCATCTAGAGCCTTTGCATTGAGGGCTATCTGAAAACGGCTGTGGCGCTCAAGTTGCCTGAGAATGTGGAGTTGGTGGCATGTGAAACCCGCATGTGGAGCATTCGTTTGTGTGGGATGCTCACCAAGCTTCATTTCAGTCCTAGGCACTCAAAGGGCACTAAGCATAGAGTGTGAAAACTGAGTTTCCTTGAGAGCTGCTTGGAAGCCTGATGGTGTATGAAGTTAGTGAGCCCAATGGAGTTGTTCTCCCACAAAACCACACGGCTGATCCTTCTTCAATATGCCCTTCACCAACATGCAGTGTTTCCTTGATTGAATTAGCTCTCACACCAATATTTGCGTCTAGAGCCTTTGCATTGAGGGCTATCTGAAAACGGCTGTGGCGCAGAAGTTGCCTGAGAATGTGGAGTTGGTGGCATGTGAAACCCGCATGTGGAGCACTCGTTTGTGTGGGATGCTCACCAAGCTTCATTTCAGTCCTAGGCACTCAAAGGGCACTAAGCATAGAGTGTGAAAACTGAGTTGCCTTGAGAGCTGCTTGGAAGCCTGATGGTGTGTGACGTTAGTGAGCCAAATGGAGTTGTTCTCCCACAAGAACCACTCCGCTGATCCTTCTTCAATATGCCCTTCACCAACATGCAGTGTTTCCTTGATTGAATTAGCTCTCACACCAATATTTGCGTCTAGAGCCTTTGCATTGAGGGCTATCTGAAAACGGCTGTGGCACTCAAGTTGCCTGAGAATGTGGAGTTGGTGGCATGTGAAACCCGCATGTGGAGCATTCGTTTGTGTGGGATGCTCACCAAGCTTCATTTCAGTCCTAGGCACTCAAATTGCACAAAGCATAGAGTGTGAAAACTGAGTTTCCTTGAGAGCTGCTTGGAAGCCTGATGGTGTGTGAAGTTAGTGAGCCAAATGGAGTTGTTCTCCCACAAGAACCACTCGGCTGATCCTTCTTCAATATGCCCTTTCACCAACATGCAGTGTTTCCTTGATTGAATTAGCTCTCACACCAATATTTGCGTCTAGAGCCTTTGCATTGAGGGCTATCTGAAATGGCTGTGGTGCTGAAGTTGCCTGAGAATGTGGAGTTGGTGGCATGTGAAACCCGCATGTGGAGCATTCGTTTGTGTGGGATGCTCTACCAGGTTCATTCCTAGATAATGCACTCAAAGGGCACTAAGCATAGAGTGTGAAAACTGAGTTTCCTTGAGAGCTGCTTGGAAGCCTGATGGTGTGTGAAGTTAGTGAGCCAAATGGAGTTGTTCTCCCACAAGAACCACTCCGCTGATCCTTCTTCAATATGCCCTTCACCAACATGCAGTGTTTCCTTGATTGAATTAGCTCTCACACCAATATTTGCGTCTAGAGCCTTTGCATTGAGGGCTATCTGAAACGGCTGTGGTGCTGAAGTTGCCTGAGAATGTGGAGTTGGTGGCATGTGAAACCCGCATGTGGAGCATTGGTTTGTGTGGGATGCTCTACCAGGTTCATTCCTAGATAATGCACCAAAGGGCACTAAGCATAGAGTGTGAAAACTGAGTTTCCTTGAGAGCTGCTTGGAAGCCTGATGGTGTGTGAAGTTAGTGAGCCAAATGGAGTTGTTCTCCCACAAGAACCACTCGGCTGATCCTTCTTCAATATGCCCTTCACCAACATGCAGTGTTTCCTTGATTGAATTAGCTCTCACACCAATATTTGCGTCTAGAGCCTTTGCATTGAGGGCTATCTGAAAACGGCTGTGGCGCTCAAGTTGCCTGAGAATGTGGAGTTGGTTGGCATGTGAAACCCGCATGTGGAGCATTCGTTTGTGTGGGATGCTCACCAAGCTTCATTTCAGTCCTATGCACTCAAAGGGCACTAAGCATAGAGTGTGAAAACTGAGTTTCCTTGAGAGCTGCTTGGAAGCCTGATGGTGTGTGAAGTTAGTGAGCCAAATGGAGTTGTTCTCCCACAAGAACCACTCGGCTGATCCTTCTTCAATATGCCCTTCACCAACATGCAGTGTTTCCTTGATTGAATTAGCTCTCACACCAATATTTGCGTCTAGAGCCTTTGCATTGAGGGCTATCTGAAAACGGCTGTGGGGCGCTAAAGTTGCCTGAGAATGTGGAGTTGGTGGCATGTGAAACCCGCATGTGCAGCATTCGTTTGTGTGGGATGCTCTACCAGGTTCAGTCCTAGTTAATGCACTCAAAGGGCACTAAGCATAGAGTGTGAAAACTGAGTTTCCTTGAGAGCTGCTTGGAAGCCTGATGGTGTGTGAAGTTAGTGAGCCAAATGGAGTTGTTCTCCCACAAGAACAACTCCGCTGATCCTTCTTCAATATGCTCTTCACCAACATGCAGTGTTTCCTTGATTGAATTAGCTCTCACACCAATATTTGCGTCTAGAGCCTTTGCATTGAGGGCTATCTGAAAACGGCTGTGGCGCTGAAGTTGCCTGAGAATGTGGAGTTGGTGGCATGTGAAACCCGCATGTGGAGCATTCATTTGTGTCGGATGTTCTACCAGGTTCATTCCTAGATAATGCACTCAAAGGGCACTAAGCATAGAGTGTGAAAACTGAGTTTCCTTGAGAGCTGCTTGGAAGCCTGATGGTGTGTGAAGTTAGTGAGCCAAATGGAGTTGTTCTCCCACAAGAACCACTCCGCTGATCTTCTTCAATATGCCCTTCACCAACATGCAGTGTTTCCTTGATTGAATTAGCTCTCACACCAATATTTGAGTCTAGAGCCTTTGCATTGAGGGCTATCTGAAAACGGCTGTGGCGCTCAAGTTGCCTGAGAATGTGGAGTTGGTGGCATGTGAAACCCGCATGTGGAGCATTCGTTTGTGTGGGATGCTCACCAAGCTTCATTTCAGTCCTAGGCACTCAAATTGCACTAAGCATAGAGTGTGAAAACTGAGTTTCCTTGAGAGCTGCTTGGAAGCCTGATGGTGTGTGAAGTTAGTGAGCCAAATGGAGTTGTTCTCCCACAAGAACCACACGGCTGATCCTTCTTCAATATGCCCTTCACCAACATGCAGTGTTTCCTTGATTGAATTAGCTCTCACACCAATATTTGCTTCTAGAGCCTTTGCATTGAGGGCTATCTGAAAACGGCTGTGGCGCTGAAGTTGCCTGAGAATGTGGAGTTGGTGGCATGTGAAACCCGCATGTGGAGCATTCGTTTGTGTGGGATGCTCACCAAGCTTCATTTCAGTCCTAGGCACTCAAAGGGCACTAAGCATAGAGTGTGAAAACTGAGTTTCCTTGAGAGCTGCTTGGAAGCCTGATGGTGTGTGAAGTTAGTGAGCCAAATGGAGTTGTTCTCCCACAAGAACCACACGGCTGATCCTTCTTCAATATGCCCTTCACCAACATGCAGTGTTTCCTTGATTGAATTAGCTCTCACACCAATATTTGCGTCTAGAGCCTTTGCATTGAGGGCTATCTGAAAACGGCTGTGGTGGTGAAGTTGCCTGAGAATGTGGAGTTGGTGGCATGTGAAACCCGCATGTGGAGCACTCGTTTGTGTGGGATGCTCACCAAGCTTTCAATATTTCAGTCCTAGGCACTCAAATTGCACTAAGCATAGAGTGTGAAAACTGAGTTTCCTTGAGAGCTGCTTGGAAGCCTGATGGTGTGTGAAGTTAGTGAGCCAAATGGAGTTGTTCTCCCACAAGAACCACTCCGCTGATCCTTCTTCAATATGCTCTTCATCAACATGCAGTGTTTCCTTAATTGAATTAGCTCTCACACCAATATTTGAGTCTAGAGCCTTTGCATTGAGGGCTATCTGAAAACGGCTGTGGCGCTGAAGTTGCCTGAGAATGTGGAGTTGGTGGCATGTGAAACCCGCATGTGGAGCATTCGTTTGTGTCGGATGTTCTACCAGGTTCATTCCTAGATAATGCACTCAAAGGGCACTAAGCATAGAGTGTGAAAACTGAGTTTCCTTGAGAGCTGCTTGGAAGCCTGATGGTGTGTGAAGTTAGTGAGCCAAATGGAGTTGTTCTCCCACAAGAACCACTTGGCTGATCCTTCTTCAATATGCCCTTCACCAACATGCAGTGTTTACTTGATTGAATTAGCTCTCACACCAATATTTGAGTCTAGAGCCTTTACATTGAGGGCTATCTGAAAACGGCTGTGGCGCTCAAGTTGCCTGAGAATGTGGAGTTGGTGGCATGTGAAACCCGCATGTGGAGCATTCGTTTGTGTGGGATGCTCACCAAGCTTCATTTCAGTCCTAGGCACTCAAAGGGCACTAAGCATAGAGTGTGAAAACTGAGTTTCCTTGAGAGCTGCTTGGAAGCCTGATGGTGTGTGAAGTTAGTGAGCCAAATGGAGTTGTTCTCCCACAAGAACCACTCGGCTGATTCTTCTTCAATATGCCCTTCACCAACATGCAGTGTTTCCTTGATTGAATTAGCTCTCACACCAATATTTGCATCTAGAGCCTTTGCATTGAGGGCTATCTGAAAACGGCTGTGGCGCTGAAGTTGCCTGAGAATGTGGAGTTGGTGGCATGTGAAACCCGCATGTGGAGCATTCGTTTGTGTGGGATGCTCTACCAGGTTCATTCCTAGATAATGCACTCAAAGGGCACTAAGCATAGAGTGTGAAAACTGAGTTTCTTGAGAGCTGCTTGGAAGCCTGATGGTGTGTGAAGTTAGTGAGCCAAATGGAGTTGTTCTCCCACAAGAACCACTTGGCTGATCCTTCTTCAATATGCCCTTCACCAACATGCAGTGTTTCCTTGATTGAATTAGCTCTCACACCAATATTTGCGTCTAGAGCCTTTGCATTGAGGGCTATCTGAAAACGGCTGTGGCGCTGAAGTTGCCTGAGAATGTGGAGTTGGTGGCATGTGAAACCCGCATGTGGAGCATTCGTTTGTGTGGGATGCTCACCAAGCTTCATTTCAGTCCTAGGCACTCAAAGGGCACTAAGCATAGAGTGTGAAAACTGAGTTTCCTTGAGAGCTGCTTGGAAGCCTGATGGTGTATGAAGTTAGTGAGCCAAATGGAGTTGTTCTCCCACAAGAACCGCACGGCTGATCCTTCTTCAATATGCCCTTCACCAACATGCAGTGTTTCCTTGATTGAATTAGCTCTCACACCAATATTTGCGTCTAGAGCCTTTGCATTGAGGGCTATCTGAAAACGGCTGTGGCGCTGAAGTTGCCTGAGAATGTGGAGTTGGTGGCATGTGAAACCCGCATGTGGAGCATTCGTTTGTGTGGGATGCTCACCAAGCTTCATTTCAGTCCTAGGCACTCAAAGGGCACTAAGCATAGAGTGTGAAAACTGAGTTTCCTTGAGAGCTGCTTGGAAGCCTGATGGTGTATGAAGTTAGTGAGCCAAATGGAGTTGTTCTCCCACAAGAACCACTCGGCTGATCCTTCTTCAATATGCCCTTCACCAACATGCAGTGTTTCCTTGATTGAATTAGCTCTCACACCAATATTTGTGTCTAGAGCCTTTGCATTGAGGGCTATCTGAAAACGGCTGTGGCGCTGAAGTTGCCTGAGAATGTGGAGTTGGTGGCATGTGAAACCCGCATGTGGAGCATTCGTTTGTGTGGGATGCTCACCAAGCTTCATTTCAGTCCTAGGCACTCAAATTGCACTAAGCAAAGAGTGTGAAAACTGAGTTTCCTTGAGAGCTGCTTGGAAGCCTGATGGTGTATGAAGTTAGTGAGCCAAATGGAGTTGTTCTCCCACAAGAACCACTCGGCTGATCCTTCTTCAATATGCTCTTCACCAACATGCAGTGTTTCCTTGATTGAATTAGCTCTCACACCAATATTTGCGTCTAGAGCCTTTGCATTGAGGGCTATCTGAAAACGGCTGTGGCTCTGAAGTTGCCTGAGAATGTGGAGTTGGTGGCATGTGAAACCCGCATGTGGAGCATTCGTTTGTGTGGGATGCTCTACCAGGTTCATTCCTAGATAATGCACTCAAAGGGCACTAAGCATAGAGTGTGAAAACTGAGTTTCCTTGAGAGCTGCTTGGAAGCCTGATGGTGTGTGAAGTTAGTGAGCCAAATGGAGTTGTTCTCCCACAAGAACCACTCCGCTGATCTTCTTCAATATGCCCTTCACCAACATGCAGTGTTTCCTTGATTGAATTAGCTCTCACACCAATATTTGTGTCTAGAGCCTTTGCATTGAGGGCTATCTGAAAACGGCTGTGGCGCTGAAGTTGCCTGAGAATGTGGAGTTGGTGTCATGTGAATCCCGCATGTGGAGCATTCGTTTGTGTGGGATGCTCTACCAGGTTCATTCCTAGATAATGCACTCAAAGGGCACTAAGCATAGATTGTGAAAACTGAGTTTCTTGAGAGCTGCTTGGAAGCCTGATGGTGTGTGAAGTTAGTGAGCCAAATGGAGTTGTTCTCCCACAAGAACCACTCCGCTGATCCTTCTTCAATATGCCCTTCACCAACATGCAGTGTTTCCTTGATTGAATTAGCTCTCACACCAATATTTGCGTCTAGAGCCTTTGCATTGAGGGCTATCTGAAAACGGCTGTGGCGCTGAAGTTGCCTGAGAATGTGGAGTTGGTGGCATGTGAAACCCGCATGTGGAGCATCCGTTTGTGTGGGATGCTCACCAAGCTTCATTTCAGTCCTAGGCACTCAAAGGGCACTAAGCATAGAGTGTGAAAACTGAGTTTCCTTGAGAGCTGCTTGGATGCCTGATGGTGTATGAAGTTAGTGAGCCAAATGGAGTTGTTCTCCCACAAGAACCGCACGGCTGATCCTTCTTCAATATGCCCTTCACCAACATGCAGTGTTTCCTTGATTGAATTAGCTCTCACACCAATATTTGCGTCTAGAGCCTTTGCATTGAGGGCTATCTGAAAACGGCTGTGGCGCTCAAGTTGCCTGAGAATGTGGAGTTGGTGGCATGTGAAACCCGCATGTGGAGCATTCGTTTGTGGGATGCTCTACCAGCTTCATTTCAGTCCTAGGCACTCAAAGGGCACTAAGCATAGAGTGTGAAAACTGAGTTTCCTTGAGAGCTGCTTGGAAGCCTGATGGTGTATGAAGTTAGTGAGCCAAATGGAGTTGTTCTCCCACAAGAACCACTCGGCTGATCCTTCTTCAATATGCCCTTCACCAACATGCAGTGTTTCCTTGATTGAATTAGCTCTCACACCAATATTTGTGTCTAGAGCCTTTGCATTGAGGGCTATCTGAAAACGGCTGTGGCGCTGAAGTTGCCTGAGAATGTGGAGTTGGTGGCATGTGAAACCCGCATGTGGAGCATTCGTTTGTGTGGGATGCTCACCAAGCTTCATTTCAGTCCTAGGCACTCAAATTGCACTAAGCATAGAGTGTGAAAACTGAGTTTCCTTGAGAGCTGCTTGGAAGCCTGATGGTGTGTGAAGTGAGTGAGCCAAATGGAGTTGTTCTCCCACAAGAACCACTCGGCTGATCCTTCTTCAATATGCTCTTCACCAACATGCAGTGTTTCCTTGATTGAATTATCTCTCACACCAATATTTGCGTCTAGAGCCTTTGCATTGAGGGCTATCTGAAAACGGCTGTGGCGCTCAAGTTGCCTGAGAATGTGGAGTTGGTGGCATGTGAAACCCGCATGTGGAGCATTCGTTTGTGTGGGATGCTCTACCACGTTCATTCCTAGATAATGCACTCAAATTGCACTAAGCATAGATTGTGAAAACTGAGTCTCTTGAGAGCTGCTTGGAAGCCTGATGGTGTGTGAAGTTAGTGAGCCAAATGGAGTTGTTCTCCCACAAGAACCACTTGGCTGATCCTTCTTCAATATGCCCTTCACCAACATGCAGTGTTTCCTTGATTGAATTAGCTCTCACACCAATATTTGTGTCTAGAGCCTTTGCATTGAGGGCTATCTGAAAACGGCTGTGGCGCTGAAGTTGCCTGAGAATGTGGAGTTGGTGGCATGTGAAACCCGCATGTGGAGCATTCGTTTGTGTGGGATGCTCAACAAGCTTCATTTCAGTCCTAGGCACTCAAAGGGCACTAAGCATAGAGTGTGAAAACTGAGTTTCCTTGAGAGCTGCTTGGAAGCCTGATGGTGTATGAAGTTAGTGAGCCAAATGGAGTTGTTCTCCCACAAGAACCACACGGCTGATCCTTCTTCAATATGCCCTTCACCAACATGCAGTGTTTCCTTGATTGAATTAGCTCTCACACCAATATTTGCGTCTAGAGCCTTTGCATTGAGGGCTATCTGAAAACGGCTGTGGCGCTGAAGTTGCCTGAGAATGTGGAGTTGGTGGCATGTGAAACCCGCATGTGGAGCATTCGTTTGTGTGGGATGCTCTACCAGGTTCATTCCTAGATAATGCACTCAAAGGGCACTAAGCATAGAGTGTGAAAACTGAGTTTCCTTGAGAGCTGCTTGGAAGCCTGATGGTGTGTGAAGTTAGTGAGCCAAATGGAGTTGTTCTCCCACAAGAACCACTCCGCAAATCTTCTTCAATATGCCCTTCACCAACATGCAGTGTTTCCTTGATTGAATTAGCTCTCACACCAATATTTGCGTCTAGAGCCTTTGCATTGAGGGCTATCTGAAAACGGTTGTGGCGCTGAAGTTGCCTGAGAATGTGGAGTTGGTGGCATGTGAATCCCGCATGTGGAGCATTCGTTTGTGTGGGATGCTCTACCAGGTTCATTCCTAGATAACGCACTCAAAGGGCACTAAGCATAGAGTGTGAAAACTGAGTTTCTTGAGAGCTGCTTGGAAGCCTGATGGTGTGTGAAGTTAGTGAGCCAAATGGAGTTGTTCTCCCACAAGAACCACTCCGCTGATCTTCTTCAATATGCCCTTCACCAACATGCAGTGTTTCCTTGATTGAATTAGCTCTCACACCAATATTTGCGTCTAGAGCCTTTGCATTGAGGGCTATCTGAAAACGGCTGTGGCGCAGAAGTTGCCTGAGAATGTGGAGTTGGTGGCATGTGAAACCCGCATGTGGAGCACTCGTTTGTGTCGGATGCTCACCAAGCTTCATTTCAGTCCTAGGCACTCAAATTGCACTAAGCATAGAGTGTGAAAACTGAGTTTCCTTGAGAGCTGCTTGGAAGCCTGATGGTGTGTGAAGTTAGTGAGCCAAATGGAGTTGTTCTCCCACAAGAACCACTCCGCTGATCCTTCTTCAATATGCTCTTCACCAACATGCAGTGTTTCCTTGATTGAATTAGCTCTCACACCAATATTTGCGTCTAGAGCCTTTGCATTGAGGGCTATCTGAAAACGGCTGTGGCGCTGAAGTTGCCTGAGAATGTGGAGTTGGTGGCATGTGAAACCCGCATGTGGAGCATTCGTTTGTGTCGGATGTTCTACCAGGTTCATTCCTTGATAATGCACTCAAAGGGCACTAAGCATAGAGTGTGAAAACTGAGTTTCCTTGAGAGCTGCTTGGAAGCCTGATGGTGTGTGAAGTTAGTGAGCCAAATGGAGTTGTTCTCCCACAAGAACCACTCCGCTGATCTTCTTCAATATGCCCTTCACCAACATGCAGTGTTTCCTTGATTGAATTAGCTCTCACACCAATATTTGAGTCTAGAGCCTTTGCATTGAGGGCTATCTGAAAACGGCTGTGGCGCTGAAGTTGCCTGAGAATGTGGAGTTGGTGGCATGTGAAACCCGCATGTGGAGCATTCGTTTGTGTGGGATGCTCACCAAGCTTCATTTCAGTCCTAGGCACTCAAATTGCACTAAGCATAGAGTGTGAAAACTGAGTTTCCTTGAGAGCTGCTTGGAAGCCTGATGGTGTGTGAAGTTAGTGAGCCAAATGGAGTTGTTCTCCCACAAGAACCACTCGGCTGATCCTTCTTCAATATGCCCTTCACCAACATGCAGTGTTTCCTTGATTGAATTAGCTCTCACACCAATATTTGCATCTAGAGCCTTTGCATTGAGGGCTATCTGAAAACGGCTGTGGCGCTGAAGTTGCCTGAGAATGTGGAGTTGGTGGCATGTGAAACCCGCATGTGGAGCATTCGTTTGTGTCGGATGCTCTACCAGGTTCATTCCTAGATAATGCACTCAAAGGGCACTAAGCATAGAGTGTGAAAACTGAGTTTCCTTGAGAGCTGCTTGGAAGCCTGATGGTGTGTGAAGTTAGTGAGCCAAATGGAGTTGTTCTCCCACAAGAACCACTCCGCTGATCTTCTTCAATATGCCCTTCACCAACATGCAGTGTTTCCTTGATTGAATTAGCTCTCACACCAATATTTGCGTCTAGAGCCTTTGCATTGAGGGCTAGCTGAAAACGGCTGTGGCGCTCAAGTTGCCTGAGAATGTGGAGTTGGTGGCATGTGAAACCCGCATGTGGAGCATTCGTTTTTGTGGGATGCTCTACCAGCTTCATTTCAGTCCTAGGCACTCAAAGGGCACTAAGCATAGAGTGTGAAAACTGAGTTTCCTTCAGAGCTGCTTGGAAGCCTGATGGTGTATGAAGTTAGTGAGCCAAATGGAGTTGTTCTCCCACAAGAACCACTCTGCTGATCCTTCTTCAATATGCCCTTCACCAACATGCAGTGTTTCCTTGATTGAATTAGCTCTCACACCAATATTTGTGTCTAGAGCCTTTGCATTGAGGGCTATCTGAAAACGGCTGTGGCGCTGAAGTTGCCTGAGAATGTGGAGTTGGTGGCATGTGAAACCCGCATGTGGAGCATTCGTTTGTGTGGGATGCTCACCAAGCTTCATTTCAGTCCTAGGCACTCAAATTGCACTAAGCATAGAGTGTGAAAACTGAGTTTCCTTGAGAGCTGCTTGGAAGCCTGATGGTGTGTGAAGTTAGTGAGCCAAATGGAGTTGTTCTCCCACAAGAACCACTCGGCTGATCCTTCTTCAATATGCTCTTCACCAACATGCAGTGTTTCCTTGATTGAATTATCTCTCACACCAATATTTGCGTCTAGAGCCTTTGCATTGAGGGCTATCTGAAAACGGCTGTGGCGCTGAAGTTGCCTGAGAATGTGGAGTTGGTGGCATGTGAAACCCGCATGTGGAGCATTCGTTTGTGTGGGATGCTCTACCACGTTCATTCCTAGATAATGCACTCAAAGGGCACTAAGCATAGATTGTGAAAACTGAGTCTCTTGAGAGCTGCTTGGAAGCCTGATGGTGTGTGAAGTTAGTGAGCCAAATGGAGTTGTTCTCCCACAAGAACCACTTGGCTGATCCTTCTTCAATATGCCCTTCACCAACATGCAGTGTTTCCTTGATTGAATTAGCTCTCACACCAATATTTGTGTCTAGAGCCTTTGCATTGAGGGCTATCTGAAAACGGTTGTGGCGCTGAAGTTGCCTGAGAATGTGGAGTTGGTGGCATGTGAAACCCGCATGTGGAGCATTCGTTTGTGTGGGATGCTCACCAAGCTTCATTTCAGTCCTAGGCACTCAAAGGGCACTAAGCATAGAGTGTGAAAACTGAGTTTCCTTGAGAGCTGCTTGGAAGCCTGATGGTGTATGAAGTTAGTGAGCCAAATGGAGTTGTTCTCCCACAAGAACCACACGGCTGATCCTTCTTCAATATGCCCTTCACCAACATGCAGTGTTTCCTTGATTGACTTAGCTCTCACACCAATATTTGCGTCTAGAGCCTTTGCATTGAGGGCTATCTGAAAACGGCTGTGGCGCTCAAGTTGCCTGAGAATGTGGAGTTGGTGGCATGTGAAACCCGCATGTGGAGCATTGGTTTGTGTGGGATGCTCTACCAGGTTCATTCCTAGATAATGCACTCAAAGGGCACTAAGCATAGAGTGTGAAAACTGAGTTTCCTTGAGAGCTGCTTGGAAGCCTGATGGTGTGTGAAGTTAGTGAGCCAAATGGAGTTGTTCTCCCACAAGAACCACTCCGCTGATCTTCTTCAATATGCCCTTCACCAACATGCAGTGTTTCCTTGATTGAATTAGCTCTCACACCAATATTTGCGTCTAGAGCCTTTGCATTGAGGGCTATCTGAAAACGGTTGTGGCGCTGAAGTTGCCTGAGAATGTGGAGTTGGTGGCATGTGAATCCCGCATGTGGAGCATTCGTTTGTGTGGGATGCTCTACCAGGTTCATTCCTAGATAATGCACTCAAAGGGCACTAAGCATAGATTGTGAAAACTGAGTTTCTTGAGAGCTGCTTGGAAGCCTGATGGTGTGTGAAGTTAGTGAGCCAAATGGAGTTGTTCTCCCACAAGAACCACTCCGCTGATCTTCTTCAATATGCCCTTCACCAACATGCAGTGTTTCCTTGATTGAATTAGCTCTCACACCAATATTTGCGTCTAGAGCCTTTGCATTGAGGGCTATCTGAAAACGGCTGTGGCGCTGAAGTTGCCTGAGAATGTGGAGTTGGTGGCATGTGAAACCCGCATGTGGAGCATTCGTTTGTGTGGGATGCTCACCAAGCTTCATTTCAGTCCTAGGCACTCAAATTGCACTAAGCATAGAGTGTGAAAACTGAGTTTCCTTGAGAGCTGCTTGGAAGCCTGATGGTGTGTGAAGTTAGTGAGCCAAATGGAGTTGTTCTCCCACAAGAACCACTCCGCTGATCCTTCTTCAATATGCTCTTCACCAACATGCAGTGTTTCCTTGATTGAATTAGCTCTCACACCAATATTTGCGTCTAGACCCTTTGCATTGAGGGCTATCTGAAAACGGCTGTGGCGCTGAAGTTGCCTGAGAATGTGGAGTTGGTGGCATGTGAAACCCGCATGTGGAGCATTCGTTTGTGTCGGATGTTCTACCAGGTTCATTCCTTGATAATGCACTCAAAGGGCACTAAGCATAGAGTGTGAAAACTGAGTTTCCTTGAGAGCTGCTTGGAAGCCTGATGGTGTGTGAAGTTAGTGAGCCAAATGGAGTTGTTCTCCCACAAGAACCACTCCGCTGATCTTCTTCAATATGCCCTTCACCAACATGCAGTGTTTCCTTGATTGAATTAGCTCTCACACCAATATTTGAGTCTAGAGCCTTTGCATTGAGGGCTATCTGAAAACGGCTGTGGCGCTCAAGTTGCCTGAGAATGTGGAGTTGGTGGCATGTGAAACCCGCATGTGGAGCATTCGTTTGTGTGGGATGCTCACCAAGCTTCATTTCAGTCCTAGGCACTCAAATTGCACTAAGCATAGAGTGTGAAAACTGAGTTTCCTTGAGAGCTGCTTGGAAGCCTGATGGTGTGTGAAGTTAGTGAGCCAAATGGAGTTGTTCTCCCACAAGAACCACTCCGCTGATCTTCTTCAATATGCCCTTCACCAACATGCAGTGTTTCCTTGATTGAATTATCTCTCACACCAATATTTGTGTCTAGAGCCTTTGCATTGAGGGCTATCTGAAAACGGCTGTGGCGCTGAAGTTGCCTGAGAATGTGGAGTTGGTGGCATGTGAAACCCGCATGTGGAGCATTCGTTTGTGTGGGATGCTCACCAAGCTTCATTTCAGTCCTAGGCACTCAAAGGGCACTAAGCATAGAGTGTGAAAACTGAGTTTCCTTGAGAGCTGCTTGGAAGCCTGATGGTGTGTGAAGTTAGTGAGCCAAATGGAGTTGTTCTCCCACAAGAACCACTTGGCTGATCCTTCTTCAATATGCACTTCACCAACATGCAGTGTTTCCTTGATTGAATTAGCTCTCACACCAATATTTGCGTCTAGAGCCTTTGCATTGAGGGCTATCTGAAAACGGCTGTGGCGCTGAAGTTGCCTGAGAATGTGGAGTTGGTGGCATGTGAAACCCGCATGTGGAGCATTCGTTTGTGTCGGATGCTCACCAAGCTTCATTTCAGTCCTAGGCACTCAAATTGCACTAAGCATAGAGTGTGAAAACTGAGTTTCCTTGAGAGCTGCTTGGAAGCCTGATGGTGTGTGAAGTTAGTGAGCCAAATGGAGTTGTTCTCCCACAAGAACCACTCGGCTGATTCTTCTTCAATATGCCCTTCACCAACATGCAGTGTTTCCTTGATTGAATTAGCTCTCACACCAATATTTGAGTCTAGAGCCTTTGCATTGAGGGCTATCTGAAAACGGCTGTGGCGCTGAAGTTGCCTGAGAATGTGGAGTTGGTGGCATGTGAAACCCGCATGTGGAGCATTCGTTTGTGTCGGATGTTCTACCAGGTTCATTCCTAGATAATGCACTCAAAGGGCACTAAGCATAGATTGTGAAAACTGAGTTTCCTTGAGAGCTGCTTGGAAGCCTGATGGTGTGTGAAGTTAGTGAGCCAAATGGAGTTGTTCTCCCACAAGAACCACTCCGCTGATCCTTCTTCAATATGCCCTTCAACAACATGCAGTGTTTACTTGATTGAATTAGCTCTCACACCAATATTTGAGTCTAGAGCCTTTGCATTGAGGGCTATCTGAAAACGGCTGTGGCGCTGAAGTTGCCTGAGAATGTGGAGTTGGCCGCATGTGAAACCCGCATGTGGAGCATTCGTTTGTGTCGGATGCTCACCAAGCTTCATTTCAGTCCTAGGCACTCAAATTGCACTAAGCATAGAGTGTGAAAACTGAGTTTCCTTGAGAGCTGCTTGGAAGCCTGATGGTGTGTGAAGTTAGTGAGCCAAATGGAGTTGTTCTCCCACAAGAACCACTCGGCTGATTCTTCTTCAATATGCCCTTCACCAACATGCAGTGTTTCCTTGATTGAATTAGCTCTCACACCAATATTTGCATCTAGAGCCTTTGCATTGAGGGCTATCTGAAAACGGCTGTGGCGCTGAAGTTGCCTGAGAATGTGGAGTTGGTGGCATGTGAAACCCGCATGTGGAGCATTGGTTTGTATGGGATGCTCTACCAGGTTCATTCCTAGATAATGCACTCAAAGGGCACTAAGCATAGATTGTGAAAACTGAGTTTCTTGAGAGCTGCTTGGAAGCCTGATGGTGTGTGAAGTTAGTGAGCCAAATGGAGTTGTTCTCCCACAAGAACCACTTGGCTGATCCTTCTTCAATATGCCCTTCACCAACATGCAGTGTTTCCTTGATTGAATTAGCTCTCACACCAATATTTGCGTCTAGAGCCTTTGCATTGAGGGCTATCTGAAAACGGCTGTGGCGCTGAAGTTGCCTGAGAATGTGGAGTTGGTGGCATGTGAAACCCGCATGTGGAGCATTCGTTTGTGTCGGATGTTCTACCAGGTTCATTCCTTGATAATGCACTCAAAGGGCACTAAGCATAGAGTGTGAAAACTGAGTTTCCTTGAGAGCTGCTTGGAAGCCTGATGGTGTGTGAAGTTAGTGAGCCAAATGGAGTTGTTCTCCCACAAGAACCACTCCGCTGATCTTCTTCAATATGCCCTTCACCAACATGCAGTGTTTCCTTGATTGAATTAGCTCTCACACCAATATTTGAGTCTAGAGCCTTTGCATTGAGGGCTATCTGAAAACGGCTGTGGCGCTCAAGTTGCCTGAGAATGTGGAGTTGGTGGCATGTGAAACCCGCATGTGGAGCATTCGTTTGTGTGGGATGCTCACCAAGCTTCATTTCAGTCCTAGGCACTCAAATTGCACTAAGCATAGAGTGTGAAAACTGAGTTTCCTTGAGAGCTGCTTGGAAGCCTGATGGTGTGTGAAGTTAGTGAGCCAAATGGAGTTGTTCTCCCACAAGAACCACTCGGCTGATCCTTCTTCAATATGCCCTTCACCAACATGCAGTGTTTCCTTGATTGAATTAGCTCTCACACCAATATTTGCATCTAGAGCCTTTGCATTGAGGGCTATCTGAAAACGGCTGTGGCGCTGAAGTTGCCTGAGAATGTGGAGTTGGTGGCATGTGAAACCCGCATGTGGAGCATTCGTTTGTGTGGGATGCTCACCAAGCTTCATTTCAGTCCTAGGCACTCAAAGGGCACTAAGCATAGAGTGTGAAAACTGAGTTTCCTTGAGAGCTGCTTGGAAGCCTGATGGTGTGTGAAGTTAGTGAGCCAAATGGAGTTGTTCTCCCACAAGAACCACTTGGCTGATCCTTCTTCAATATGCACTTCACCAACATGCAGTGTTTCCTTGATTGAATTAGCTCTCACACCAATATTTGCGTCTAGAGCCTTTGCATTGAGGGCTATCTGAAAACGGCTGTGGCGCTGAAGTTGCCTGAGAATGTGGAGTTGGTGGCATGTGAAACCCGCATGTGGAGCATTCGTTTGTGTCGGATGCTCACCAAGCTTCATTTCAGTCCTAGGCACTCAAATTGCACTAAGCATAGAGTGTGAAAACTGAGTTTCCTTGAGAGCTGCTTGGAAGCCTGATGGTGTGTGAAGTTAGTGAGCCAAATGGAGTTGTTCTCCCACAAGAACCACTCGGCTGATTCTTCTTCAATATGCCCTTCACCAACATGCAGTGTTTCCTTGATTGAATTAGCTCTCACACCAATATTTGAGTCTAGAGCCTTTGCATTGAGGGCTATCTGAAAACGGCTGTGGCGCTGAAGTTGCCTGAGAATGTGGAGTTGGTGGCATGTGAAACCCGCATGTGGAGCATTCGTTTGTGTGGGATGCTCTACCAGGTTCATTCCTAGATAATGCACTCAAATTGCACTAAGCATAGATTGTGAAAACTGAGTTTCTTGAGAGCTGCTTGGAAGCCTGATGGTGTGTGAAGTTAGTGAGCCAAATGGAGTTGTTCTCCCACAAGAACCACTTGGCTGATCCTTCTTCAATATGCCCTTCACCAACATGCAGTGTTTCCTTGATTGAATTAGCTCTCACACCAATATTTGCGTCTAGAGCCTTTGCATTGAGGGCTATCTGAAAACGGCTGTGGCGCTGAAGTTGCCTGAGAATGTGGAGTTGGTGGCATGTGAAACCCGCATGTGGAGCATTCGTTTGTGTGGGATGCTCACCAAGCTTCATTTCAGTCCTAGGCACTCAAAGGGCACTAAGCATAGAGTGTGAAAACTGAGTTTCCTTGAGAGCTGCTTGGAAGCCTGATGGTGTGTGAAGTTAATGAGCCAAATGGAGTTGTTCTCCCACAAGAACCGCACGGCTGATCCTTCTTCAATATGCCCTTCACCAACATGCAGTGTTTCCTTGATTGAATTAGCTCTCACACCAATATTTGCGTCTAGAGCCTTTGCATTGAGGGCTATCTGAAAACGGCTGTGGCGCTCAAGTTGCCTGAGAATGTGGAGTTGGTGGCATGTGAAACCCGCATGTGGAGCATTCGTTTGTGTGGGATGCTCACCAAGCTTCATTTCAGTCCTAGACACTCAAAGGGCACTAAGCATAGAGTGTGAAAACTGAGTTTCCTTGAGAGCTGCTTGGAAGCCTGATGGTGTATGAAGTTAGTGAGCCAAATGGAGTTGTTCTCCCGCAAGAACCACTCGGCTGATCCTTCTTCAATATGCCCTTCACCAACATGCAGTGTTTCCTTGATTGAATTAGCTCTCACACCAATATTTGTGTCTAGAGCCTTTGCATTGAGGGCTATCTGAAAACGGCTGTGGCGCTAAAGTTGCCTGAGAATGTGGAGTTGGTGGCATGTGAAACCCGCATGTGGAGCATTCGTTTGTGTGGGATGCTCACCAAGCTTCATTTCAGTCCTAGGCACTCAAATTGCACTAAGCATAGAGTGTGAAAACTGAGTTTCCTTGAGAGCTGCTTGGAAGCCTGATGGTGTGTGAAGTTAGTGAGCCAAATGGAGTTGTTCTCCCACAAGAACCACTCCGCTGATCTTCTTCAATATGCCCTTCACCAACATGCAGTGTTTCCTTGATTGAATTAGCTCTCACACCAATATTTGTGTCTAGAGCCTTTGCATTGAGGGCTATCTGAAAACGGCTGTGGCGCTGAAGTTGCCTGAGAATGTGGAGTTGGTGTCATGTGAATCCCGCATGTGGAGCATTCGTTTGTGTGGGATGCTCTACCAGGTTCATTCCTAGATAATGCACTCAAAGGGCACTAAGCATAGATTGTGAAAACTGAGTTTCTTGAGAGCTGCTTGGAAGCCTGATGGTGTGTGAAGTTAGTGAGCCAAATGGAGTTGTTCTCCCACAAGAACCACTCGGCTGATCCTTCTTCAATATGCCCTTCACCAACATGCAGTGTTTCCTTGATTGAATTAGCTCTCACACCAATATTTGCGTCTAGAGCCTTTGCATTGAGGGCTATCTGAAAACGGCTGTGGCGCTGAATTTGCCTGAGAATGTGGAGTTGGTGGCATGTGAAACCCGCATGTGGAGCATTCGTTTGTGTGGGATGCTCACCAAGTTTCATTTCAGTCCTAGGCACTCAAAGGGCACTAAGCATAGAGTGTGAAAACTGAGTTTCCTTGAGAGCTGCTTGGAAGCCTGATGGTGTATGAAGTTAATGAGCCAAATGGAGTTGTTCTCCCACAAGAACCACACGGCTGATCCTTCTTCAATATGCCCTTCACCAACATGCAGTGTTTCCTTGATTGAATTAGCTCTCACACCAATATTTGCGTCTAGAGCCTTTGCATTGAGGGCTATCTGAAAACGGCTGTGGTGCTGAAGTTGGCTGAGAATGTGGAGTTGGTGGCATGTGAAACCCGCATGTGGAGCACTCGTTTGTGTGGGATGCTCACCAAGCTTCATTTCAGTCCTAGGCACTCAAAGGGCACTAAGCATAGAGTGTGAAAACTGAGTTTCCTTGAGAGCTGCTTGGAAGGCTGATGGTGTATGAAGTTAGTGAGCCAAATGGAGTTGTTCTCCCGCAAGAACCACTCGGCTGATCCTTCTTCAATATGCCCTTCACCAACATGCAGTGTTTCCTTGATTGAATTAGCTCTCACACCAATATTTGTGTCTAGAGCCTTTGCATTGAGGGCTATCTGAAAACGGCTGTGGCGCTGAAGTTGCCTGAGAATGTGGAGTTGGTGGCATGTGAAACCCGCATGTGGAGCATTCGTTTGTGTGGGATGCTCACCAAGCTTCATTTCAGTCCTAGGCACTCAAATTGCACTAAGCATAGAGTGTGAAAACTGAGTTTCCTTGAGAGCTGCTTGGAAGCCTGATGGTGTGTGAAGTTAGTGAGCCAAATGGAGTTGTTCTCCCACAAGAACCACTCGGCTGATCCTTCTTCAATATGCTCTTCACCAACATGCAGTGTTTCCTTGATTGAATTAGCTCTCACACCAATATTTGCGTATAGAGCCTTTGCATTGAGGGCTATCTGAAAACGGCTGTGGCGCTGAAGTTGCCTGAGAATGTGGAGTTGGTGTCATGTGAATCCCGCATGTGGAGCATTCGTTTGTGTGGGATGCTCTACCAGCTTCATTCCTAGATAATGCACTCAAAGGGCACTAAGCATAGATTGTGAAAACTGAGTTTCTTGAGAGCTGCTTGGAAGCCTGATGGTGTGTGAAGTTAGTGAGCCAAATGGAGTTGTTCTCCCACAAGAACCACTTGGCTGATCCTTCTTCAATATGCCCTTCACCAACATGCAGTGTTTCCTTGATTGAATTAGCTCTCACACCAATATTTGTGTCTAGAGCCTTTGCATTGAGGGCTATCTGAAAACGGCTGTGGCGCTGAAGTTGCCTGAGAATGTGGAGTTGGTGGCATGTGAAACCCGCATGTGGAGCATTCGTTTGTGTGGGATGCTCACCAAGTTTCATTTCAGTCCTAGGCACTCAAAGGGCACTAAGCATAGAGTGTGAAAACTGAGTTTCCTTGAGAGCTGCTTGGAAGCCTGATGGTGTATGAAGTTAATGAGCCAAATGGAGTTGTTCTCCCACAAGAACCACACGGCTGATCCTTCTTCAATATGCCCTTCACCAACATGCAGTGTTTCCTTGATTGAATTAGCTCTCACACCAATATTTGCGTCTAGAGCCTTTGCATTGAGGGCTATCTGAAAACGGCTGTGGCGCTGAAGTTGCCTGAGAATGTGGAGCTGGTGGCATTTGAAACCCGCATGTGGAGCATTGGTTTGTGTGGGATGCTCACCAAGCTTCATTTCAGTCCTAGGCACTCAAATTGCACTAAGCATAGAGTGTGAAAACTGAGTTTCCTTGAGAGCTGCTTGGAAGCCTGATGGTGTGTGAAGTTAGTGAGCCAAATGGAGTTGTTCTCCCACAAGAACCACTCCGCTGATCCTTCTTCAATATGCTCTTCACCAACATGCAGTGTTTCCTTGATTGAATTAGCTCTCACACCAATATTTGCGTCTAGAGCCTTTGCATTGAGGGCTATCTGAAAATGGCTGTGTCGCTCAAGTTGCCTGAGAATGTGGAGTTGGTGGCATGTGAAACCCGCATGTGGAGCATTCGTTTGTGTCGGATGTTCTACCAGGTTCATTCCTAGATAATGCACTCAAAGGGCACTAAGCATAGAGTGTGAAAACTGAGTTTCCTTGAGAGCTGCTTGGAAGCCTGATGGTGTGTGAAGTTAGTGAGCCAAATGGAGTTGTTCTCCCACAAGAACCACTTGGCTGATCCTTCTTCAATATGCCCTTCACCAACATGCAGTGTTTCCTTGATTGAATTAGCTCTCACACCAATATTTGCGTCTAAAGCCTTTGCATTGAGGGCTATCTGAAAACGGCTGTGGCGCTGAAGTTGCCTGAGAATGTGGAGTTGGTGGCATGTGAAACCCGCATGTGGAGCATTCGTTTGTGTGGGATGCTCACCAAGCTTCATTTCAGTCCTAGGCACTCAAAGGGCACTAAGCATAGAGTGTGAAAACTGAGTTTCCTTGAGAGCTGCTTGGAAGCCTGATGGTGTATGAAGTTAGTGAGCCAAATGGAGTTGTTCTCCCACAAGAACCGCACGGCTGATCCTTCTTCAATATGCCCTTCACCAACATGCAGTGTTTCCTTGATTGAATTAGCTCTCACACCAATATTTGCGTCTAGAGCCTTTGCATTGAGGGCTATCTGAAAACGGCTGTGGCGCTCAAGTTGCCTGAGAATGTGGAGTTGGTGGCATGTGAAACCCGCATGTGGAGCATTCGTTTGTGTGGGATGCTCACCAAGCTTCATTTCAGTCCTAGGCACTCAAAGGGCACTAAGCATAGAGTGTGAAAACTGAGTTTCCTTGAGAGCTGCTTGGAAGCCTGATGGTGTATGAAGTTAGTGAGCCAAATGGAGTTGTTCTCCCGCAAGAACCACTCGGCTGATCCTTCTTCAATATGCCCTTCACCAACATGCAGTGTTTCCTTGATTGAATTAGCTCTCACACCAATTTTTGTGTCTAGAGCCTTTGCATTGAGGGCTATCTGAAAACGGCTGTGGCGCTGAAGTTGCCTGAGAATGTGGAGTTGGTGGCATGTGAAACCCGCATGTGGAGCATTCGTTTGTGTGGGATGCTCACCAAGCTTCATTTCAGTTCTAGGCACTCAAATTGCACTAAGCATAGAGTGTGAAAACTGAGTTTCCTTGAGAGCTGCTTGGAAGCCTGATGGTGTGTGAAGTTAGTGAGCCAAATGGAGTTGTTCTCCCACAAGAACCACTCGGCTGATCCTTCTTCAATATGCTCTTCACCAACATGCAGTGTTTCCTTGATTGAATTATCTCTCACACCAATATTTGCGTCTAGAGCCTTTGCATTGAGGGCTATCTGAAAACGGCTGTGGCGCTGAAGTTGCCTGAGAATGTGGAGTTGGTGGCATGTGAAACCCGCATGTGGAGCATTCGTTTGTGTGGGATGCTCTACCACGTTCATTCCTAGATAATGCACTCAAAGGGCACTAAGCATAGATTGTGAAAACTGAGTTTCTTGAGAGCTGCTTGGAAGCCTAATGGTGTGTGAAGTTAGTGAGCCAAATGGAGTTGTTCTCCCACAAGAACCACTTGGCTGATCCTTCTTCAATATGCCCTTCACCAACATGCAGTGTTTCCTTGATTGAATTAGCTCTCACACCAATATTTGTGTCTAGAGCCTTTGCATTGAGGGCTATCTGAAAACGGCTGTGGCGCTGAAGTCGCCTGAGAATGTGGAGTTGGTGGCATGTGAAACCCGCATGTGGAGCATTCGTTTGTGTGGGATGCTCACCAAGCTTCATTTCAGTCCTAGGCACTCAAAGGGCACTAAGCATAGAGTGTGAAAACTGAGTTTCCTTGAGAGCTGCTTGGAAGCCTGATGGTGTATGAAGTTAGTGAGCCAAATGGAGTTGTTCTCCCACAAGAACCACACGGCTGATCCTTCTTCAATATGCCCTTCACCAACATGCAGTGTTTCCTTGATTGAATTAGCTCTCACACCAATATTTGCGTCTAGAGCCTTTGCATTGAGGGCTATCTGAAAACGGCTGTGGCGCTCAAGTTGCCTGAGAATGTGGAGTTGGTGGCATGTGAAACCCGCATGTGGAGCATTCGTTTGTGTGGGATGCTCTACCAGGTTCATTCCTAGATAATGCACTCAAAGGGCACTAAGCATAGAGTGTGAAAACTGAGTTTCCTTGAGAGCTGCTTGGAAGCCTGATGGTGTGTGAAGTTAGTGAGCCAAATGGAGTTGTTCTCCCACAAGAACCACTCCGCTGATCTTCTTCAATATGCCCTTCACCAACATGCAGTGTTTCCTTGATTGAATTAGCTCTCACACCAATATTTGCGTCTAGAGCCTTTGCATTGAGGGCTATCTGAAAACGGTTGTGGCGCTGAAGTTGCCTGAGAATGTGGAGTTGGTGGCATGTGAATCCCGCATGTGGAGCATTCGTTTGTGTGGGATGCTCTACCAGGTTCATTCCTAGATAATGCACTCAAAGGGCACTAAGCATAGAGTGTGAAAACTGAGTTTCTTGAGAGCTGCTTGGAAGCCTGATGGTGTGTGAAGTTAGTGAGCCAAATGGAGTTGTTCTCCCACAAGAATCACTCCGCTGATCTTCTTCAATATGCCCTTCACCAACATGCAGTGTTTCCTTGATTGAATTAGCTCTCACACCAATATTTGCGTCTAGAGCCTTTGCATTGAGGGCTATCTGAAAACGGCTGTGGCGCAGAAGTTGCCTGAGAATGTGGAGTTGGTGGCATGTGAAACCCGCATGTGGAGCACTCGTTTGTGTGGGATGCTCACCAAGCTTCATTTCAGTCCTAGGCACTCAAATTGCACTAAGCATAGAGTGTGAAAACTGAGTTTCCTTGAGAGCTGCTTGGAAGCCTGATGGTGTGTGAAGTTAGTGAGCCAAATGGAGTTGTTCTCCCACAAGAACCACTCCGCTGATCCTTCTTCAATATGCTCTTCACCAACATGCAGTGTTTCCTTGATTGAATTAGCTCTCACACCAATATTTGCGTCTAGAGCCTTTGCATTGAGGGCTATCTGAAAACGGCTGTGGCGCTCAAGTTGCCTGAGAATGTGGAGTTGGTGGCATGTGAAACCCGCATGTGGAGCATTCGTTTGTGTCGGATGTTCTACCAGGTTCATTCCTTGATAATGCACTCAAAGGGCACTAAGCATAGAGTGTGAAAACTGAGTTTCCTTGAGAGCTGCTTGGAAGCCTGATGGTGTGTGAAGTTAGTGAGCCAAATGGAGTTGTTCTCCCACAAGAACCACTCCGCTGATCTTCTTCAATATGCCCTTCACCAACATGCAGTGTTTCCTTGATTGAATTAGCTCTCACACCAATATTTGAGTCTAGAGCCTTTGCATTGAGGGCTATCTGAAAACGGCAGTGGCGCTCAAGTTGCCTGAGAATGTGGAGTTGGTGGCATGTGAAACCCGCATGTGGAGCATTCGTTTGTGTGGGATGCTCACCAAGCTTCATTTCAGTCCTAGGCACTCAAATTGCACTAAGCATAGAGTGTGAAAACTGAGTTTCCTTGAGAGCTGCTTGGAAGCCTGATGGTGTGTGAAGTTAGTGAGCCAAATGGAGTTGTTCTCCCACAAGAACCACTCCGCTGATCCTTCTTCAATATGCCCTTCACCAACATGCAGTGTTTCCTTGATTGAATTAGCTCTCACACAAATATTTGTGTCTAGAGCCTTTGCATTGAGGGCTATCTGAAAACGGCTGTGGCGCTGAAGTTGCCTGAGAATGTGGAGTTGGTGGCATGTGAAACCCGCATGTGCAGAATTCGTTTGTGTGGGATGCTCTACCAGGTTCATTCCTAGTTAATGCACTCAAGGGGCACTAAGCATAGAGTGTGAAAACTGAGTTTCCTTGAGAGCTGCTTGGAAGCCTGATGGTGTGTGAAGTTAGTGAGCCAAATGGAGTTGTTCTCTCACAAGAACCACTCGGCTGATCTTCTTCAATATGCCCTTCACCAACATGCAGTGTTTCCTTGATTGAATTAGCTCTCACACCAATATTTGCGTCTAGAGCCTTTGCATTGAGGGCTATCTGAAAACGGCTGTGGCGCTGAAGTTGCCTGAGAATGTGGAGTTGGTGGCATGTGAAACCCGCATGTGGAGCATTCGTTTGTGTGGGATGCTCACCAAGCTTCATTTCAGTCCTAGGCACTCAAAGGGCACTAAGCATAGAGTGTGAAAACTGAGTTTCCTTGAGAGCTGCTTGGAAGCCTGATGGTGTATGAAGTTAATGAGCCAAATGGAGTTGTTCTCCCACAAGAACCACTCGGCTGATCCTTCTTCAATATGCCCTTCACCAACATGCAGTGTTTCCTTGATTGAATTAGCTCTCACACCAATATTTGTGTCTAGAGCCTTTGCATTGAGGGCTATCTGAAAACGGCTGTGGCGCTGAAGTTGCCTGAGAATGTGGAGCTGGTGGCATGTGAAACCCGCATGTGGAGCATTGGTTTGTGTGGCATGCTCTACCAGGTTCATTCCTAGATAATGCACTCAAAGGGCACTAAGCATAGATTGTGAAAACTGAGTTTCTTGAGAGCTGCTTGGAAGCCTGATGGTGTGTGAAGTTAGTGAGCCAAATGGAGTTGTTCTCCCACAAGAACCACTCGGCTGATCCTTCTTCAATATGCCCTTCACCAACATGCAGTGTTTCCTTGATTGAATTAGCTCTCACACCAATATTTGTGTCTAGAGCCTTTGCATTGAGGGCTATCTGAAAACGGCTGTGGCGCTGAAGTTGCCTGAGAATGTGGAGTTGGTGGCATGTGAAACCCGCATGTGGAGCATTCGTTTGTGTGGGATGCTCACCAAGCTTCATTTCAGTCCTAGGCACTCAAATTGCACTAAGCATAGAGTGTGAAAACTGAGTTTCCTTGAGAGCTGCTTGGAAGCCTGATGGTGTGTGAAGTTAGTGAGCCAAATGGAGTTGTTCTCCCACAAGAAGCACTCGGCTGATCCTTCTTCAATATGCTCTTCACCAACATGCAGTGTTTCCTTGATTGAATTAGCTCTCACACCAATATTTGTGTCTAGAGCCTTTGCATTGAGGGCTATCTGAAAACGGCTGTGGCGCTCAAGTTGCCTGAGAATGTGGAGTTGGTGGCATGTGAAACCCGCATGTGGAGCATTCGTTTGTGTCGGATGTTCTACCAGGTTCATTCCTTGATAATGCACTCAAAGGGCACTAAGCATAGAGTGTGAAAACTGAGTTTCCTTGAGAGCTGCTTGGAAGCCTGATGGTGTGTGAAGTTAGTGAGCCAAATGGAGTTGTTCTCCCACAAGAACCACTCCGCTGATCTTCTTCAATATGCCCTTCACCAACATGCAGTGTTTCCTTTGATTGAATTAGCTCTCACACCAATATTTGAGTCTAGAGCCTTTGCATTGAGGGCTATCTGAAAACGGCAGTGGCGCTCAAGTTGCCTGAGAATGTGGAGTTGGTGGCATGTGAAACCCGCATGTGGAGCATTCGTTTGTGTGGGATGCTCACCAAGCTTCATTTCAGTCCTAGGCACTCAAATTGCACTAAGCATAGAGTGTGAAAACTGAGTTTCCTTGAGAGCTGCTTGGAAGCCTGATGGTGTGTGAAGTTAGTGAGCCAAATGGAGTTGTTCTCCCACAAGAACCACTCCGCTGATCCTTCTTCAATATGCCCTTCACCAGCATGCAGTGTTTCCTTGATTGAATTAGCTCTCACACAAATATTTGTGTCTAGAGCCTTTGCATTGAGGGCTATCTGAAAACGGCTGTGGCGCTGAAGTTGCCTGAGAATGTGGAGTTGGTGGCATGTGAAACCCGCATGTGCAGAATTCGTTTGTGTGGGATGCTCTACCAGGTTCATTCCTAGTTAATGCACTCAAGGGGCACTAAGCATAGAGTGTGAAAACTGAGTTTCCTTGAGAGCTGCTTGGAAGCCTGATGGTGTGTGAAGTTAGTGAGCCAAATGGAGTTGTTCTCTCACAAGAACCACTCGGCTGATCTTCTTCAATATGCCCTTCACCAACATGCAGTGTTCCTTGATTGAATTAGCTCTCACACCAATATTTGCGTCTAGAGCCTTTGCATTGAGGGCTATCTGAAAACGGCTGTGGCGCTGAAGTTGCCTGAGAATGTGGAGTTGGTGGCATGTGAAACCCGCATGTGGAGCACTCGTTTGTGTGGGATGCTCACCAAGCTTCATTTCAGTCCTAGGCACTCAAATTGCACTAAGCATAGAGTGTGAAAACTGAGTTTCCTTGAGAACTGCTTGGAAGCCTGATGGTGTGTGAAGTTAGTGAGCCAAATGGAGTTGTTCTCCCACAAGAACCACTCCGCTGATCCTTCTTCAATATGCTCTTCACCAACATGCAGTGTTTCCTTGATTGAATTAGCTCTCACACCAATATTTGCGTCTAGAGCCTTTGCATTGAGGGCTATCTGAAAACGGCTGTGGCGCTCAAGTTGCCTGAGAATGTGGAGTTGGTGGCATGTGAAACCCGCATGTGGAGCATTCGTTTGTGTCGGATGTTCTACCAGGTTCATTCCTTGATAATGCACTCAAAGGGCACTAAGCATAGAGTGTGAAAACTGAGTTTCCTTGAGAGCTGCTTGGAAGCCTGATGGTGTGTGAAGTTAGTGAGCCAAATGGAGTTGTTCTCCCACAAGAACCACTCCGCTGATCTTCTTCAATATGCCCTTCACCAACATGCAGTGTTTCCTTGATTGAATTAGCTCTCACACCAATATTTGAGTCTAGAGCCTTTGCATTGAGGGCTATCTGAAAACGGCAGTGGCGCTCTAGTTGCCTGAGAATGTGGAGTTGGTGGCATGTGAAACCCGCATGTGGAGCATTCGTTTGTGTGGGATGCTCACCAAGCTTCATTTCAGTCCTAGGCACTCAAATTGCACTAAGCATAGAGTGTGAAAACTGAGTTTCCTTGAGAGCTGCTTGGAAGCCTGATGGTGTGTGAAGTTAGTGAGCCAAATGGAGTTGTTCTCCCACAAGAACCACTCCGCTGATCCTTCTTCAATATGCCCTTCACCAACATGCAGTGTTTCCTTGATTGAATTAGCTCTCACACAAATATTTGTGTCTAGAGCCTTTGCATTGAGGGCTATCTGAAAACGGCTGTGGCGCTGAAGTTGCCTGAGAATGTGGAGTTGGTGGCATGTGAAACCCGCATGTGCAGAATTCGTTTGTGTGGGATGCTCTACCAGGTTCATTCCTAGTTAATGCACTCAAGGGGCACTAAGCATAGAGTGTGAAAACTGAGTTTCCTTGAGAGCTGCTTGGAAGCCTGATGGTGTGTGAAGTTAGTGAGCCAAATGGAGTTGTTCTCTCACAAGAACCACTCGGCTGATCTTCTTCAATATGCCCTTCACCAACATGCAGTGTTTCCTTGATTGAATTAGCTCTCACACCAATATTTGCGTCTAGAGCCTTTGCATTGAGGGCTCTCTCAAAACGGCTGTGGCGCTGAAGTTGCCTGAGAATGTGGAGTTGGTGGCATGTGAAACCCGCATGTGGAGCATTCGTTTGTGTGGGATGCTCACCAAGCTTCATTTCAGTCCTAGGCACTCAAAGGGCACTAAGCATAGAGTGTGAAAACTGAGTTTCCTTGAGAGCTGCTTGGAAGCCTGATGGTGTATGAAGTTAATGAGCCAAATGGAGTTGTTCTCCCACAAGAACCACTCGGCTGATCCTTCTTCAATATGCCCTTCACCAACATGCAGTGTTTCCTTGATTGAATTAGCTCTCACACCAATATTTGTGTCTAGAGCCTTTGCATTGAGGGCTATCTGAAAACGGCTGTGGCGCTGAAGTTGCCTGAGAATGTGGAGCTGGTGGCATGTGAAACCCGCATGTGGAGCATTGGTTTGTGTGGCATGCTCTACCAGGTTCATTCCTAGATAATGCACTCAAAGGGCACTAAGCATAGATTGTGAAAACTGAGTTTCTTGAGAGCTGCTTGGAAGCCTGATGGTGTGTGAAGTTAGTGAGCCAAATGGAGTTGTTCTCCCACAAGAACCACTCGGCTGATCCTTCTTCAATATGCCCTTCACCAACATGCAGTGTTTCCTTGATTGAATTAGCTCTCACACCAATATTTGTGTCTAGAGCCTTTGCATTGAGGGCTATCTGAAAACGGCTGTGGCGCTGAAGTTGCCTGAGAATGTGGAGTTGGTGGCATGTGAAACCCGCATGTGGAGCATTCGTTTGTGTGGGATGCTCACCAAGCTTCATTTCAGTCCTAGGCACTCAAATTGCACTAAGCATAGAGTGTGAAAACTGAGTTTCCTTGAGAGCTGCTTGGAAGCCTGATGGTGTGTGAAGTTAGTGAGCCAAATGGAGTTGTTCTCCCACAAGAACCACTCGGCTGATCCTTCTTCAATATGCTCTTCACCAACATGCAGTGTTTCCTTGATTGAATTAGCTCTCACACCAATATTTGTGTCTAGAGCCTTTGCATTGAGGGCTATCTGAAAACGGCTGTGGCGCTCAAGTTGCCTGAGAATGTGGAGTTGGTGGCATGTGAAACCCGCATGTGGAGCATTCGTTTGTGTCGGATGTTCTACCAGGTTCATTCCTTGATAATGCACTCAAAGGGCACTAAGCATAGAGTGTGAAAACTGAGTTTCCTTGAGAGCTGCTTGGAAGCCTGATGGTGTGTGAAGTTAGTGAGCCAAATGGAGTTGTTCTCCCACAAGAACCACTCCGCTGATCTTCTTCAATATGCCCTTCACCAACATGCAGTGTTTCCTTGATTGAATTAGCTCTCACACCAATATTTGAGTCTAGAGCCTTTGCATTGAGGGCTATCTGAAAACGGCAGTGGCGCTCAAGTTGCCTGAGAATGTGGAGTTGGTGGCATGTGAAACCCGCATGTGGAGCATTCGTTTGTGTGGGATGCTCACCAAGCTTCATTTCAGTCCTAGGCACTCAAATTGCACTAAGCATAGAGTGTGAAAACTGATTTTCCTTGAGAGCTGCTTGGAAGCCTGATGGTGTGTGAAGTTAGTGAGCCAAATGGAGTTGTTCTCCCACAAGAACCACTCCGCTGATCCTTCTTCAATATGCCCTTCACCAACATGCAGTGTTTCCTTGATTGAATTAGCTCTCACACAAATATTTGTGTCTAGAGCCTTTGCATTGAGGGCTATCTGAAAACGGCTGTGGCGCTGAAGTTGCCTGAGAATGTGGAGTTGGTGGCATGTGAAACCCGCATGTGCAGAATTCGTTTGTGTGGGATGCTCTACCAGGTTCATTCCTAGTTAATGCACTCAAGGGGCACTAAGCATAGAGTGTGAAAACTGAGTTTCCTTGAGAGCTGCTTGGAAGCCTGATGGTGTGTGAAGTTAGTGAGCCAAATGGAGTTGTTCTCTCACAAGAACCACTCGGCTGATCTTCTTCAATATGCCCTTCACCAACATGCAGTGTTTCCTTGATTGAATTAGCTCTCACACCAATATTTGCGTCTAGAGCCTTTGCATTGAGGGCTATCTGAAAACGGCTGTGGCGCTGAAGTTGCCTGAGAATGTGGAGTTGGTGGCATGTGAAACCCGCATGTGGAGCATTCGTTTGTGTGGGATGCTCACCAAGCTTCATTTCAGTCCTAGGCACTCAAAGGGCACTAAGCATAGAGTGTGAAAACTGAGTTTCCTTGAGAGCTGCTTGGAAGCCTGATGGTGTATGAAGTTAATGAGCCAAATGGAGTTGTTCTCCCACAAGAACCACTCGGCTGATCCTTCTTCAATATGCCCTTCACCAACATGCAGTGTTTCCTTGATTGAATTAGCTCTCACACCAATATTTGTGTCTAGAGCCTTTGCATTGAGGGCTATCTGAATACGGCTGTGGCGCTGAAGTTGCCTGAGAATGTGGAGCTGGTGGCATGTGAAACCCGCATGTGGAGCATTGGTTTGTGTGGCATGCTCTACCAGGTTCATTCCTAGATAATGCACTCAAAGGGCACTAAGCATAGATTGTGAAAACTGAGTTTCTTGAGAGCTGCTTGGAAGCCTGATGGTGTGTGAAGTTAGTGAGCCAAATGGAGTTGTTCTCCCACAAGAACCACTCGGCTGATCCTTCTTCAATATGCCCTTCACCAACATGCAGTGTTTCCTTGATTGAATTAGCTCTCACACCAATATTTGTGTCTAGAGCCTTTGCATTGAGGGCTATCTGAAAACGGCTGTGGCGCTGAAGTTGCCTGAGAATGTGGAGTTGGTGGCATGTGAAACCCGCATGTGGAGCATTCGTTTGTGTGGGATGCTCACCAAGCTTCATTTCAGTCCTAGGCACTCAAATTGCACTAAGCATAGAGTGTGAAAACTGAGTTTCCTTGAGAGCTGCTTGGAAGCCTGATGGTGTGTGAAGTTAGTGAGCCAAATGGAGTTGTTCTCCCACAAGAACCACTCGGCTGATCCTTCTTCAATATGCTCTTAACCAACATGCAGTGTTTCCTTGATTGAATTAGCTCTCACACCAATATTTGCATCTAGAGCCTTTGCATTGAGGGCTATCTGAAAACGGCTGTGGCGCTGAAGTTGCCTGAGAATGTGGAGTTGGTGGCATGTGAAACCCGCATGTGGAGCATTCGTTTGTGTCGGATGTTCTACCAGGTTCATTCCTTGATAATGCACTCAAAGGGCACTAAGCATAGAGTGTGAAAACTGAGTTTCCTTGAGAGCTGCTTGGTAGCCTGATGGTGTGTGAAGTTATTGAGCCAAATGGAGTTGTTCTCCCACAAGAACCACTCCGCTGATCTTCTTCAATATGCCCTTCACCAACATGCAGTGTTTCCTTGATTGAATTAGCTCTCACACCAATATTTGAGTCTAGAGCCTTTGCATTGAGGGCTATCTGAAAACGGCTGTGGCGCTCAAGTTGCCTGAGAATGTGGAGTTGGTGGCATGTGAAACCCGCATGTGGAGCATTCGTTTGTGTGGGATGCTCACCAAGCTTCATTTCAGTCCTAGGCACTCAAATTGCACTAAGCATAGTGTGAAAACTGAGTTTCCTTGAGAGCTGCTTGGAAGCCTGATGGTGTGTGAAGTTAGTGAGCCAAATGGAGTTGTTCTCCCACAAGAACCACTCGGCTGATCCTTCTTCAAGATGCCCTTCACCAACATGCAGTGTTTCCTTGATTGAATTAGCTCTCACACAATATTTGTGTCTAGAGCCTTTGCATTGAGGGCTATCTGAAAACGGCTGTGGCGCTGAAGTTGCCTGAGAATGTGGAGCTGGTGGCATGTGAAACCCGCATGTGGAGCATTGGATTGTGTGGCATGCTCTACCAGGTTCATTCCTAGATAATGCACTCAAAGGGCACTAAGCATAGAGTGTGAAAACTGAGTTTCCTTGAGAGCTGCTTGGAAGCCTGATGGTGTGTGAAGTTAGTGAGCCAAATGGAGTTGTTCTCCCACAAGAACCACTCCGCTGATCTTCTTCAATATGCCCTTCACCAACATGCAGTGTTTCCTTGATTGAATTAGCTCTCACACCAATATTTGCGTCTAGAGCCTTTGCATTGAGGGCTATCTGAAAACGGCTGTGGCGCTGAAGTTGCCTGAGAATGTGGAGTTGGTGGCATGTGAAACCCGCATGTGGAGCATTCATTTGTGTGGGATGCTCACCAAGCTTCATTTCAGTCCTAGGCACTCAAAGGGCACTAAGCATAGAGTGTGAAAACTGAGTTTCCTTGAGAGCTGCTTGGAAGCCTGATGGTGTATGAAGTTAGTGAGCCAAATGGAGTTGTTCTCCCACAAGAACCACTCCGCTGATCCTTCTTCAATATGTCCTTCACCAACATGCAGTGTTTCCTTGATTGAATTAGCTCTCACACCAATATTTGTGTCTAGAGCCTTTGCATTGAGGGCTATCTGAAAACGGCTGTGGCGCTGAAGTTGCCTGAGAATGTGGAGTTGGTGGCATGTGAAACCCGCATGTGGAGCATTCGTTTGTGTGGGATGCTCACCAAGCTTCATTTCAGTCCTAGGCACTCAAATTGCACTAAGCATAGAGTGTGAAAACTGAGTTTCCTTGAGAGCTGCTTGGAAGCCTGATGGTGTGTGAAGTTAGTGAGCCAAATGGAGTTGTTCTCCCACAAGAACCACTCGGCTGATCCTTCTTCAATATGCTCTTCACCAACATGCAGTGTTTCCTTGATTGAATTAGCTCTCACACCAATATTTGCATCTAGAGCCTTTGCATTGAGGGCTATCTGAAAACGGCTGTGGCGCTGAAGTTGCCTGAGAATGTGGAGTTGGTGGCATGTGAAACCCGCATGTGGAGCATTCGTTTGTGTGGGATGCTCTACCAGGTTCATTCCCAGATAATGCACTCAAAGGGCACTAAGCATAGAGTGTGAAAACTGAGTTTCCTTGAGAGCTGCTTGGAAGCCTGATGGTGTGTGAAGTTAGTGAGCCAAATGGAGTTGTTCTCCCACAAGAACCACTCCGCTGATCTTCTTCAATATGCCCTTCACCAACATGCAGTGTTTCCTTGATTGAATTAGCTCTCACACCAATATTTGCGTCTAGAGCCTTTGCATTGAGGGCTATCTGAAAACGGCTGTGGCGCTGAAGTTGCCTGAGAATGTGGAGTTGGTGGCATGTGAAACCCGCATGTGGAGCATTCGTTTGTGTGGGATGCTCTAGCAGGTTCATTCCTAGATAATGCACTCAAAGGGCACTAAGCATAGATTGTGAAAACTGAGTTTCTTGAGAGCTGCTTGGAAGCCTGATGGTGTGTGAAGTTAGTGAGCCAAATGGAGTTGTTCTCCCACAAGAACCACTCCGCTGATCCTTCTTCAATATGTCCTTCACCAACATGTAGTGTTTCCTTGATTGAATTAGCTCTCACACCAATATTTGTGTCTAGAGCCTAGGCATTGAGGGCTATCTGAAAACGGCTGTGGCGCTGAAGTTGCCTGAGAATGTGGAGTTGGTGGCATGTGAAACCCGCATGTGGAGCATTCGTTTGTGTGGGATGCTCACCAAGCTTCATTTCAGTCCTAGGCACTCAAATTGCACTAAGCATAGAGTGTGAAAACTGAGTTTCCTTGAGAGCTGCTTGGAAGCCTGATGGTGTGTGAAGTTAGTGAGCCAAATGGAGTTGTTCTCCCACATGAACCACTCGGCTGATCCTTCTTCAATATGCTCTTCACCAACATGCAGTGTTTCCTTGATTGAATTAGCTCTCACACCAATATTTGCATCTAGAGCCTTTGCATTGAGGGCTATCTGAAAACGGCTGTGGCGCTCAAGTTGCCTGAGAATGTGGAGTTGGTGGCATGTGAAACCCGCATGTGGAGCATTCGTTTGTGTGGGATGCTCACCAAGCTTCATTTCAGTCCTAGGCACTCAAATTGCACTAAGCATAGAGTGTGAAAACTGAGTTTCCTTGAGAGCTGCTTGGAAGCCTGATGGTGTGTGAAGTTAGTGAGCCAAATGGAGTTGTTCTCCCACAAGAACCACTCCGCTGATCTTCTTCAATATGCCCTTCACCAACATGCAGTGTTTCCTTGATTGAATTAGCTCTCACACCAATATTTGCATCTAGAGCCTTTGCATTGAGGGCTATCTGAAAACGGCTGTGGCGCTGAAGTTGCCTGAGAATGTGGAGTTGCTGGCATGTGAAACCCGCATGTGGAGCATTCGTTTGTGTGGGATGCTCTACCAGGTTCATTCCTAGATAATGCACTCAAAGGGCACTAAGCATAGATTGTGAAAACTGAGTTTCCTTGAGAGCTGCTTGGAAGCCTGATGGTGTATGAAGTTAGTGAGCCAAATGGAGTTGTTCTCCCACAACAACCACTCCGATGATCTTCTTCAATATGCCCTTCACCAGCATGCAGTGTTTCCTTGATTGAATTAGCTCTCACATCAATATTTGCGTCAAGGGCCTTTGCATTGAGGGCTCTCTGAAAATGGCTGTGGCGCTCAAGTTGCCTGAGAATGTGGAGTTGGTGGCATGTGAAACCCGCATGTGGAGCATTCGTTTGTGTGGGATGCTCATCAAGCTTCATTTCAGTCCTAGGCACTCAAAGGGCACTAAGCATAGAGTGTGAAAACTGAGTTTCTTGAGAGCTGCTTGGAAGCCTGATGGTGTGTGAAGTTAGTGAGCCAAATGGAGTTGTTCTCCCACAAGAACCACTCCGCTGATCCTTCTTCAATATGCCCTTCACCAACATGCAGTGTTTACTTGATTGAATTAGCTCTCACACCAATATTTGCGTCTAGAGCCTTTGCATTGAGGGCTATCTGAAACAGCTGTGGCGCTGAAGTTGCCTGAGAATGTGGAGTTGGTGGCATGTGAAACCCGCATGTGGAGCATTCGTTTGTGTGGGATGCTCTACCAGGTTCATTCCTAGATAATGCACTCAAAGGGCACTAAGCATAGAGTGTGAAAACTGAGTTTCCTTGAGAGCTGCTTGGAAGCCTGATGGTGTGTGAAGTTAGTGAGCCAAATGGAGCTGTTCTCCCACAAGAACCACTCCGCTGATCCTTCTTCAATATGCCCTTCACCAACATGCAGTGTTTCCTTGATTGAATTAGCTCTCACATCAATATTTGCGTCTAGTGCCTTTGCATTGAGGGCTATCTGAAAACGGCTGGGGCGCTGAAGTTGCCTGAGAATGTGGAGTTGGTGGCATGTGAAACCCGCATGTGCAGCATTCGTTTGTGTGGGATGCTCACCAAGCTTCATTTCAGTACTAGGCACTCAAAGGGCACTAAGCATAGAGTGTGAAAACTGAGTTTCCTTGAGAGCTGCTTGGAAGCCTGATGGTGTGTGAAGTTAGTGAGCCAAATGGAGTTGTTCTCCCACAAGAACCACTCGGCTGATCCTTCTTCAATATGCCCTTCACCAACATGCAGTGTTTCCTTGATTGAATTAACTCTCACACCAATATTTGCGTCTAGAGCCTTTGCATTGAGGGCTATCTGAAAACGGCTGTGGCGCTCAAGTTGCCTGAGAATGTGGAGTTGGTGGCATGTGAAACCCGCATGTGGAGCATTCGTTTCTGTGGGATGCTCACCAAGCTTCATTTCAGTCCTAGGCACTCAAATTGCACTAAGCATAGAGTGTGAAAACTGAGTTTCCTTGAGAGCTGCTTGGAAGCCTGATGGTGTGTGAAGTTAGTGAGCCAAATGGAGCTGTTCTCCCACAAGAACCACTCCGCTGATCCTTCTTCAATATGCCCTTCACCAACATGCAGTGTTTCCTTGATTGAATTAGCTCTCACACCAATATTTGCGTCTAGAGCCTTTGCATTGAGGGCTATCTATAAACGGCTGAGGCGCTCAAGTTGCCTGAGAATGTGGAGTTGGTGGCATGTGAAACCCGCATGTGGAGCATTCGTTTGTGTGGGATGCTCTACCAGGTTCATTCCTAGATAATTCACTCAAAGGGCACTAAGCATAGACTATGAAAACTGAGTTTCTTGAGAGCTGCTTGGAAGCCTGATGGTGTGTGAAGTTAGTGAGCCAAATGGAGTTGTTCTCCCACAAGAACAACTCCGCTGATCCTTCTTCAATATGCCCTTCACCAACATGCAGTGTTTCCTTGATTGAATTAGCTCTCACACCAATATTTGCGTCTAGAGCCTTTGCATTGAGGGCTATCTGAAAACGGCTGTGGCGCTCAAGTTGCCTGAGAATGTGGAGTTGGTGGCATGTGAAACCCGCATGTGGAGCATTCGTTTGTGTGGGATGCTCACCAAGCTTCATTTCAGTCCTAGGCACTCAAAGGGCACTAAGCATAGAGTGTGAAAACTGAGTTTCTTGAGAGCTGCTTGGAAGCCTGATGGTGTGTGAAGTTAGTGAGCCAAATGGAGTTGTTCTCCCACAAGAACCACACGGCTGATCCTTCTTCAATATGCCCTTCACCAACATGCAGTGTTTCCTTGATTGAATTAGCTCTCACACCAATATTTGCGTCTAGAGCCTTTGCATTGTGGGCTATCTGAAAACGGCTGTGGCACTGAAGTTGCCTGAGAATGTGGAGTTGGTGGCATGTGAAACCCGCATGTGGAGCATTCGTTTGTGTGGGATGCTCTACCAGGTTCATTCCTAGATAATGCACTCAAAGGGCACTAAGCATAGAGTGTGAAAACTGAGTTTCTTGAGAGCTGCTTGGAAGCCTGATGGTGTGTGAAGTTAGTGAGCCAAATGGAGTTGTTCTCCCACAAGAACCACTCGGCTGATCCTTCTTCAATATGCCCTTCACCAACATGCAGTGTTTCCTTGATTGAATTAGCTCTCACACCAATATTTGCGTCTAGAGCCTTTGCATTGAGGGCTATCTGAAAACGGCTGTGGCGCTGAAGTTGCCTGAGAATGTGGAGTTGGTGGCATGTGAAACCCGCATGTGGAGCATTCGTTTGTGTGGGATGCTCTACCAGGTTCATTCCTAGATAATGCACTCAAAGGGCACTAAGCATAGAGTGTGAAAACTGAGTTTCCTTGAGAACTGCTTGGAAGCCTGATGGTGTGTGAAGTTAGTGAGCCAAATTGAGCTGTTCTCCCACAATAACCACTCGGCTGATCCTTCTTCAATATGCCCTTCACCAACATGCAGTGTTTCCTTGATTGAATTAGCTCTCACACCAATATTTGCGTCTAGAGCCTTTGCATTGAGGGCTATCTGAAAACGTCTGTGGGGCTCAAGTTGCCTGAGAATGTGGAGTTGGTGGCATGTGAAACCCGCATGTGGAGCATTGGTTTGTGTGGGATGCTCACCAAGCTTCATTTCAGTCCTAGGCACTCAAAGGGCACTAAGCAAATAGTGTGAAAACTGAGTTGCCTTGAGAGCTGCTTGGAAGCCTGATGGTGTGTGATGTTAGTGAGCCAAATGGAGTTGTTCTCCCACAAGAACCACTCGGCTGATCCTTCTTCAATATGCCCTTCACCAACATGCAGTGTTTCCTTGATTGAATTAGCTCTCACACCAATATTTGCGTCTAGAGCCTTTGCATTGAGGGCTATCTGAAAACGGCTGTGGCGCTCAAGTTGCCTGAGAATGTGGAGTTGGTGGCATGTGAAACCCGCATGTGGAGCATTCGTTTGTGTGGGATGCTCATCAAGCTTCATTTCAGTCCTAGGCACTCAAAGGGCACTAAGCATATAGTGTGAAAACTGAGTTTCCTTGAGAGCTGCTTGGAAGCCTGATGGTGTGTGAAGTTAGTGAGCCAAATGGAGTTGTTCTCCCACAAGAACCACTCGGCTGATCCTTCTTCAATATGCCCTTCACCAACATGCAGTGTTTCCTTGATTGAATTAGCTCTCACACCAATATTTGCGTCTAGAGCCTTTGCATTGAGGGCTATCTGAAAACGGCTGTGGCACTCAAGTTGCCTGAGAATGTGGAGTTGGTGGCATGTGAAACCCGCATGTGGAGCATTCGTTTGTGTGGGATGCTCACCAAGCTTCATTTCAGTCCTAGGCACTCAAAGGGCACTAAGCATAGAGTGTGAAAACTGAGTTTCTTGAGAGCTGCTTGGAAGCCTGATGGTGTGTGAAGTTAGTGAGCCAAATGGAGTTGTTCTCCCACAAGAACCACACGGCTGATCCTTCTTCAATATGCCCTTCACCAACATGCAGTGTTTCCTTGATTGAATTAGCTCACACACCAATATTTGCGTCTAGAGCCTTTGCATTGAGGGCTATCTGAAAACGGCTGTGGCACTGAAGTTGCCTGAGAATGTGGAGTTGGTGGCATGTGAAACCCGCATGTGGAGCATTCGTTTGTGTGGGATGCTCTACCAGGTTCATTCCTAGATAATGCACTCAAAGGGCACTAAGCATAGAGTGTGAAAACTGAGTTTCTTGAGAGCTGCTTGGAAGCCTGATGGTGTGTGAAGTTAGTGAGCCAAATGGAGTTGTTCTCCCACAAGAACCACTCGGCTGATCCTTCTTCAATATGCCCTTCACCAACATGCAGTGTTTCCTTGATTGAATTAGCTCTCACACCAATATTTGCGTCTAGAGCCTTTGCATTGAGGGCTATCTGAAAACGGCTGTGGCGCTGAAGTTGCCTGAGAATGTGGAGTTGGTGGCATGTGAAACCCGCATGTGGAGCATTCGTTTGTGTGGGATGCTCTACCAGGTTCATTCCTAGATAATGCACTCAAAGGGCACTAAGCATAGAGTGTGAAAACTGAGTTTCCTTGAGAGCTGCTTGGAAGCCTGATGGTGTGTGAAGTTAGTGAGCCAAATTGAGCTGTTCTCCCACAATAACCACTCGGCTGATCCTTCTTCAATATGCCCTACACCAACATGCAGTGTTTCCTTGATTGAATTAGCTCTCACACCAATATTTGCGTCTAGAGCCTTTGCATTGAGGGCTATCTGAAAACGGCTGTGGCGCTCAAGTTGCCTGAGAATGTGGAGTTGGTGGCATGTGAAACCCGCATGTGGAGCATTCGTTTGTGTGGGATGCTCTACCAGGTTCATTCCTAGATAATGCACTCAAAGGGCACTAAGCATAGAGTGTGAAAACTGAGTTTCCTTGAGAGCTTCTTGGAAGCCTGATGGTGTGTGAAGTTAGTGAGCCAAATGGAGTTGTTCTCCCACAAGAACCACTCGGCTGATCCTTCTTCAATATGCCCTTCACCAACATGCAGTGTTTCCTTGATTGAATTAGCTCTCACACCAATATTTGAGTCTAGAGCCTTTGCATTGAGGGCTACCTGAAACGGCTGTGGTGCTGAAGTTGCCTGAGAATGTGGAGTCGGTGGCATGTGAAACCCGCATGTGGAGCATTGGTTTGTGTGGGATGCTCTACCAGGTTCATTCCTAGATAATGCACTCAAAGGGCACTAAGCATAGAGTGTGAAAACTGAGTTTCCTTGAGAGCTGCTTGGAAGCCTGATGGTGTGTGAAGTTAGTGAGCCAAATGGAGTTGTTCTCCCACAAGAACCACTCGGCTGATCCTTCTTCAATATGCCCTTCACCAACATGCAGTGTTTCCTTGATTGAATTAGCTCTCACACCAATATTTGCGTCTAGAGCCTTTGCATTGAGGGCTATCTGAAAACGGCTGTGGCGCTCAAGTTGCCTGAGAATGTGGAGTTGGTGGCATGTGAAACCCGCATGTGGAGCATTCGTTTGTGTGGGATGCTCACCAAGCTTCATTTCAGTCCTATGCACTCAAATTGCACTAAGCATAGAGTGTGAAAACTGAGTTTCCTTGAGAGCTGCTTGGAAGCCTGATGGTGTGTGAAGTTAGTGAGCCAAATGGAGTTGTTCTCCCACAAGAACCACTCAGCTGATCCTTCTTCAATATGCTCTTCACCAACATGCAGTGTTTCCTTGATTGAATTAGCTCTCACACCAATATTTGCGTCTAGAGCCTTTGCATTGAGGGCTATCTGAAAACGGCTGTGGGGCGCTGAAGTTGCCTGAGAATGTGGAGTTGGTGGCATGTGAAACCCGCATGTGCAGCATTCTTTTTGTGGGATGCTCTACCAGGTTCATTCCTAGTTAATGCACTCAAAGGGCACTAAGCATAGAGTGTGAAAACTGAGTTTCCTTGAGAGCTGCTTGGAAGCCTGATGGTGTGTGAAGTTAGTGAGCCAAATGGAGTTGTTCTCCCACAAGAACCACTCGGCTGATCCTTCTTCAATATGCCCTTCACCAACATGCAGTGTTTCCTTGATTGAATTAGCTCTCACACCAATATTTGCATCTAGAGCCTTTGCATTGAGGGCTATCTGAAAACGGCTGTGGCACTGAAGTTGCCTGAGAATGTGGAGTTGGTGGCATGTGAAACCCGCATGTGGAGCATTCGTTTGTGTGGGATGCTCACCAAGCTTCATTTCAGTCCTAGGCACTCAAAGGGCACTAAGCATAGAGTGTGAAAACTGAGTTTCCTTGAGAGCTGCTTGGAAGCCTGATGGTGTATGAAGTTAGTGAGCCAAATGGAGTTGTTCTCCCACAAGAACCACTCGGCTGATCCTTCTTCAATATGCCCTTCACCAACATGCAGTGTTTCCTTGATTGAATTATCTCTCACACCAATATTTGTGTCTAGAGCCTTTGCATTGAGGGCTATCTGAAAACGGCTGTGGCGCTGAAGTTGCCTGAGAATGTGGAGTTGGTGGCATGTGAAACCCGCATGTGGAGCATTGGTTTGTGTGGGATGCTCTACCAGGTTCATTCCTAGATAATGCACTCAAAGGGCACTAAGCATAGATTGTGAAAACTGAGTTTCTTGAGAGCTGCTTGGAAGCCTGATGGTGTGTGAAGTTAGTGAGCCAAATGGAGTTGTTCTCCCACAATAACCACTTGGCTGATCCTTCTTCAATATGCCCTTCACCAACATGCAGTGTTTCCTTGATTGAATTAGCTCTCACACCAATATTTGCGTCTAGAGCCTTTGCATTGAGGGCTATCTGAAAACGGCTGTGGCGCTCAAGTTGCCTGAGAATGTGGAGTTGGGGGCATGTGAAACCCGCATGTGGAGCATTCGTTTGTGTGGGATGCTCACCAAGCTTCATTTCAGTCCTAGGCACTCAAAGGGCACTAAGCATAGAGTGTGAAAACTGAGTTTCCTTGAGAGCTGCTTGGAAGCCTGATGGTGTATGAAGTTAGTGAGCCAAATGGAGTTGTTCTCCCACAAGAACCACTCGGCTGATCCTTCTTCAATATGCCCTTCACCAACATGCAGTGTTTCCTTGATTGAATTAGCTCTCACACCAATATTTGCGTCTAGAGCCTTTGCATTGAGGGCTATCTGAAAACGGCTGTGGCGCTGAAGTTGCCTGAGAATGTGGAGTTGGTGGCATGTGAAACCCGCATGTGGAGCATTCGTTTGTGTGGGATGCTCACCAAGCTTCATTTCAGTCCTAGGCACTCAAAGGGCACTAAGCATAGAGTGTGAAAACTGAGTTTCCTTGAGAGCTGCTTGGAAGCCTGATGGTGTATGAAGTTAGTGAGCCAAATGGAGTTGTTCTCCCGCAAGAACCACTCGGCTGATCCTTCTTCAATATGCCCTTCACCAACATGCAGTGTTTCCTTGATTGAATTAGCTCTCACACCAATATTTGTGTCTAGAGCCTTTGCATTGAGGGCTATCTGAAAACGGCTGTGGCGCTGAAGTTGCCTGAGAATGTGGAGTTGGTGGCATGTGAAAGCCGCATGTGTAGCATTCGTTTGTGTGGGATGCTCACCAAGCTTCATTTCAGTCCTAGGCACTCAAATTGCACTAAGCATAGAGTGTGAAAACTGAGTTTCCTTGAGAGCTGCTTGGAAGCCTGATGGTGTGTGAAGTTAGTGAGCCAAATGGAGTTGTTCTCCCACAAGAACCACTCGGCTGATCCTTCTTCAATATGCCCTTCACCAACATGCAGTGTTTCCTTGATTGAATTAGCTCTCACACCAATATTTGCGTCTAGAGCCTTTGCATTGAGGGCTATCTGAAAACGGCTGTGGCGCTGAAGTTGCCTGAGAATGTGGAGTTGGTGGCATGTGAAACCCGCATGTGCAGCATTCGTTTGTGTGGGATGCTCACCAAGCTTCATTTCAGTCCTATGCACTCAAAGGGCACTAAGCATAGAGTGTGAAAACTGAGTTTCCTTGAGAGCTGCTTGGAAGCCTGATGGTGTATGAAGTTAGTGAGCCAAATGGAGTTGTTCTCCCACAAGAACCACTCGGCTGATCCTTCTTCAATATGCCCTTCACCAACATGCAGTGTTTCCTTGATTGAATTATCTCTCACACCAATATTTGTGTCTAGAGCCTTTGCATTGAGGGCTATCTGAAAACGGCTGTGGCGCTGAAGTTGCCTGAGAATGTGGAGTTGGTGGCATGTGAAACCCGCATGTGGAGCATTGGTTTGTGTGGGATGCTCTACCAGGTTCATTCCTAGATAATGCACTCAAAGGGCACTAAGCATAGATTGTGAAAACTGAGTTTCTTGAGAGCTGCTTGGAAGCCTGATGGTGTGTGAAGTTAGTGAGCCAAATGGAGTTGTTCTCCCACAATAACCACTTGGCTGATCCTTCTTCAATATGCCCTTCACCAACATGCAGTGTTTCCTTGATTGAATTAGCTCTCACACCAATATTTGTGTCTAGAGCCTTTGCATTGAGGGCTATCTGAAAACGGCTGTGGCGCTGAAGTTGCCTGAGAATGTGGAGTTGGTGGCATGTGAAACCCGCATGTGGAGCATTCGTTTGTGTGGGATGCTCACCAAGCTTCATTTCAGTCCTAGGCACTCAAATTGCACTAAGCATAGAGTGTGAAAACTGAGTTTCCTTGAGAGCTGCTTGGAAGCCTGATGGTGTGTGAAGTTAGTGAGCCAAATGGAGTTGTTCTCCCACAAGAACCACTCGGCTGATCCTTCTTCAATATGCTCTTCACCAACATGCAGTGTTTCCTTGATTGAATTAGCTCTCACACCAATATTTGCGTCTAGAGCCTTTGCATTGAGGGCTATCTGAAAACGGCTGTGGCTCTGAAGTTGCCTGAGAATGTGGAGTTGGTGGCATGTGAAACCCGCATGTGGAGCATTCGTTTGTGTGGGATGCTCTACTAGGTTCATTACTAGATATTGCACTCAAAGGGCACTAAGCATAGAGTGTGAAAACTGAGTTTCCTTGAGAGCTGCTTGGAAGCCTGATGGTGTGTGAAGTTAGTGAGCCAAATGGAGTTGTTCTCCCACAAGAACCACTCGGCTGATCCTTCTTCAATATGCCCTTCACCAACATGCAGTGTTTCCTTGATTGAATTAGCTCTCACACCAATATTTGCGTCTAGAGCCTTTGCATTGAGGGCTATCTGAAAACGGCTGTGGCGCTGAAGTTGCCTGAGAATGTGGAGTTGGTGGCATGTGAAACCCGCATGTGGAGCATTCGTTTGTGTGGGATGCTCATCAAGCTTCATTTCAGTCCTAGGCACTCAAAGGGCACTAAGCATATAGTGTGAAAACTGAGTTTCTTGAGAGCTGCTTGGAAGCCTGATGGTGTGTGAAGTTAGTGAGCCAAATGGAGTTGTTCTCCCACAAGAACCACACGGCTGATCCTTCTTCAATATGCCCTTCACCAACATGCAGTGTTTCCTTGATTGAATTAGCTCTCACACCAATATTTGCGTCTAGAGCCTTTGCATTGAGGGCTATCTGAAAACGGCTGTGGCACTGAAGTTGCCTGAGAATGTGGAGTTGGTGGCATGTGAAACCCGCATGTGGAGCATTCGTTTGTGTGGGATGCTCTACCAGGTTCATTCCTAGATAATGCACTCAAAGGGCACTAAGCATAGAGTGTGAAAACTGAGTTTCTTGAGAGCTGCTTGGAAGCCTGATGGTGTGTGAAGTTAGTGAGCCAAATGGAGTTGTTCTCCCACAAGAACCACTCCGCTGATCCTTCTTCAATATGCCCTTCACCAACATGCAGTGTTTCCTTGATTGAATTAGCTCTCACACCAATATTTGCGTCTAGAGCCTTTGCATTGAGGGCTATCTGAAAACGGCTGTGGCGCTGAAGTTGCCTGAGAATGTGGAGTTGGTGGCATGTGAAACCCGCATGTGGAGCATTCGTTTGTGTGGGATGCTCTACCAGGTTCATTCGTAGATAATGCACTCAAAGGGCACTAAGCATAGAGTGTGAAAACTGAGTTTCCTTGAGAACTGCTTGGAAGCCTGATGGTGTGTGAAGTTAGTGAGCCAAATTGAGCTGTTCTCCCACAATAACCACTCGGCTGATCCTTCTTCAATATGCCCTTCACCAACATGCAGTGTTTCCTTGATTGAATTAGCTCTCACACCAATATTTGCGTCTAGAGCCTTTGCATTGAGGGCTATCTGAAAACGGCTGTGGCGCTGAAGTTGCCTGAGAATGTGGAGTTGGTGGCATGTGAAACCCGCATGTGGAGCATTCGTTTGTGTGGGATGCTCACCAAGCTTCATTTCAGTCCTAGGCACTCAAAGGGCACTAAGCATAGAGTGTGAAAACTGAGTTTCCTTGAGAGCTGCTTGGAAGCCTGATGGTGTATGAAGTTAGTGAGCCAAATGGAGTTGTTCTCCCACAAGAACCGCACGGCTGATCCTTCTTCAATATGCCCTTCACCAACATGCAGTGTTTCCTTGATTGAATTAGCTCTCACACCAATATTTGCGTCTAGAGCCTTTGCATTGAGGGCTATCTGAAAACGGCTGTGGCGCTGAAGTTGCCTGAGAATGTGGAGTTGGTGGCATGTGAAACCCGCATGTGGAGCATTCGTTTGTGTGGGATGCTCACCAAGCTTCATTTCAGTCCTAGGCACTCAAAGGGCACTAAGCATAGAGTGTGAAAACTGAGTTTCCTTGAGAGCTGCTTGGAAGCCTGATGGTGTATGAAGTTAGTGAGCCAAATGGAGTTGTTCTCCCGCAAGAACCACTCGGCTGATCCTTCTTCAATATGCCCTTCACCAACATGCAGTGTTTCCTTGATTGAATTAGCTCTCACACCAATATTTGTGTCTAGAGCCTTTGCATTGAGGGCTATCTGAAAACGGCTGTGGCGCTGAAGTTGCCTGAGAATGTGGAGTTGGTGGCATGTGAAACCCGCATGTGTAGCATTCGTTTGTGTGGGATGCTCACCAAGCTTCATTTCAGTCCTAGGCACTCAAATTGCACTAAGCATAGAGTGTGAAAACTGAGTTTCCTTGAGAGCTGCTTGGAAGCCTGATGGTGTGTGAAGTTAGTGAGCCAAATGGAGTTGTTCTCCCACAAGAACCACTCGGCTGATCCTTCTTCAATATGCTCTTCACCAACATGCAGTGTTTCCTTGATTGAATTAGCTCTCACACCAATATTTGCGTCTAGAGCCTTTGCATTGAGGGCTATCTGAAAACGGCTGTGGCTCTGAAGTTGCCTGAGAATGTGGAGTTGGTGGCATGTGAAACCCGCATGTGGAGCATTCGTTTGTGTGGGATGCTCTACCAGGTTCATTCCTAGATATTGCACTCAAAGGGCACTAAGCATAGAGTGTGAAAAAGGAGTTTCCTTGAGAGCTGCTTGGAAGCCTGATGGTGTGTGAAGTTAGTGAGCCAAATGGAGTTGTTCTCCCACAAGAACCACTCGGCTGATCCTTCTTCAATATGCCCTTCACCAACATGCAGTGTTTCCTTGATTGAATTAGCTCTCACACCAATATTTGCGTCTAGAGCCTTTGCATTGAGGGCTATCTGAAAACGGCTGTGGCGCTCAAGTTGCCTGAGAATGTGGAGTTGGTGGCATGTGAAACCCGCATGTGGAGCATTCGTTTGTGTGGGATGCTCACCAAGCTTCATTTCAGTCCTATGCACTCAAATTGCACTAAGCATAGAGTGTGAAAACTGAGTTTCCTTGAGAGCTGCTTGGAAGCCTGATGGTGTGTGAAGTTAGTGAGCCAAATGGAGTTGTTCTCCCACAAGAACCACTCAGCTGATCCTTCTTCAATATGCTCTTCACCAACATGCAGTGTTTCCTTGATTGAATTAGCTCTCACACCAATATTTGCGTCTAGAGCCTTTGCATTGAGGGCTATCTGAAAACGGCTGTGGGGCGCTGAAGTTGCCTGAGAATGTGGAGTTGGTGGCATGTGAAACCCGCATGTGCAGCATTCTTTTTGTGGGATGCTCTACCAGGTTCATTCCTAGTTAATGCACTCAAAGGGCACTAAGCATAGAGTGTGAAAACTGAGTTTCCTTGAGAGCTGCTTGGAAGCCTGATGGTGTGTGAAGTTAGTGAGCCAAATGGAGTTGTTCTCCCACAAGAACCACTCGGCTGATCCTTCTTCAATATGCCCTTCACCAACATGCAGTGTTTCCTTGATTGAATTAGCTCTCACACCAATATTTGCATCTAGAGCCTTTGCATTGAGGGCTATCTGAAAACGGCTGTGGCACTGAAGTTGCCTGAGAATGTGGAGTTGGTGGCATGTGAAACCCGCATGTGGAGCATTCGTTTGTGTGGGATGCTCACCAAGCTTCATTTCAGTCCTAGGCACTCAAAGGGCACTAAGCATAGAGTGTGAAAACTGAGTTTCCTTGAGAGCTGCTTGGAAGCCTGATGGTGTGTGAAGTTAGTGAGCCAAATGGAGTTGTTCTCCCACAAGAACCACTCGGCTGATCCTTCTTCAATATGCCCTTCACCAACATGCAGTGTTTCCTTGATTGAATTATCTCTCACACCAATATTTGTGTCTAGAGCCTTTGCATTGAGGGCTATCTGAAAACGGCTGTGGCGCTGAAGTTGCCTGAGAATGTGGAGTTGGTGGCATGTGAAACCCGCATGTGGAGCATTGGTTTGTGTGGGATGCTCTACCAGGTTCATTCCTAGATAATGCACTCAAAGGGCACTAAGCATAGATTGTGAAAACTGAGTTTCTTGAGAGCTGCTTGGAAGCCTGATGGTGTGTGAAGTTAGTGAGCCAAATGGAGTTGTTCTCCCACAATAACCACTTGGCTGATCCTTCTTCAATATGCCCTTCACCAACATGCAGTGTTTCCTTGATTGAATTAGCTCTCACACCAATATTTGCGTCTAGAGCCTTTGCATTGAGGGCTATCTGAAAACGGCTGTGGCGCTGAAGTTGCCTGAGAATGTGGAGTTGGTGGCATGTGAAACCCGCATGTGGAGCATCCGTTTGTGTGGGATGCTCACCAAGCTTCATTTCAGTCCTAGGCACTCAAAGGGCACTAAGCATAGAGTGTGAAAACTGAGTTTCCTTGAGAGCTGCTTGGAAGCCTGATGGTGTATGAAGTTAGTGAGCCAAATGGAGTTGTTCTCCCACAAGAACCGCACGGCTGATCCTTCTTCAATATGCCCTTCACCAACATGCAGTGTTTGCTTGATTGAATTAGCTCTCACACCAATATTTGCGTCTAGAGCCTTTGCATTGAGGGCTATCTGAAAACGGCTGTGGCGCTGAAGTTGCCTGAGAATGTGGAGTTGGTGGCATGTGAAACCCGCATGTGGAGCATTCGTTTGTGTGGGATGCTCACCAAGCTTCATTTCAGTCCTAGGCACTCAAAGGGCACTAAGCATAGAGTGTGAAAACTGAGTTTCCTTGAGAGCTGCTTGGAAGCCTGATGGTGTATGAAGTTAGTGAGCCAAATGGAGTTGTTCTCCCGCAAGAACCACTCGGCTGATCCTTCTTCAATATGCCCTTCACCAACATGCAGTGTTTCCTTGATTGAATTAGCTCTCACACCAATATTTGTGTCTAGAGCCTTTGCATTGAGGGCTATCTGAAAACGGCTGTGGCGCTGAAGTTGCCTGAGAATGTGGAGTTGGTGGCATGTGAAACCCGCATGTGTAGCATTCGTTTGTGTGGGATGCTCACCAAGCTTCATTTCAGTCCTAGGCACTCAAATTGCACTAAGCATAGAGTGTGAAAACTGAGTTTCCTTGAGAGCTGCTTGGAAGCCTGATGGTGTGTGAAGTTAGTGAGCCAAATGGAGTTGTTCTCCCACAAGAACCACTCGGCTGATCCTTCTTCAATATGCTCTTCACCAACATGCAGTGTTTCCTTGATTGAATTAGCTCTCACACCAATATTTGCGTCTAGAGCCTTTGCATTGAGGGCTATCTGAAAACGGCTGTGGCTCTGAAGTTGCCTGAGAATGTGGAGTTGGTGGCATGTGAAACCCGCATGTGGAGCATTCGTTTGTGTGGGATGCTCTACCAGGTTCATTCCTAGATATTGCACTCAAAGGGCACTAAGCATAGAGTGTGAAAACTGAGTTTCCTTGAGAGCTGCTTGGAAGCCTGATGGTGTGTGAAGTTAGTGAGCCAAATGGAGTTGTTCTCCCACAAGAACCACTCGGCTGATCCTTCTTCAATATGCCCTTCACCAACATGCAGTGTTTCCTTGATTGAATTAGCTCTCACACCAATATTTGCGTCTAGAGCCTTTGCATTGAGGGCTATCTGAAAACGGCTGTGGCGCTGAAGTTGCCTGAGAATGTGGAGTTGGTGGCATGTGAAACCCGCATGTGGAGCATTCGTTTGTGTGGGATGCTCATCAAGCTTCATTTCAGTCCTAGGCACTCAAAGGGCACTAAGCATATAGTGTGAAAACTGAGTTTCTTGAGAGCTGCTTGGAAGCCTGATGGTGTGTGAAGTTAGTGAGCCAAATGGAGTTGTTCTCCCACAAGAACCACACGGCTGATCCTTCTTCAATATGCCCTTCACCAACATGCAGTGTTTCCTTGATTGAATTAGCTCTCACACCAATATTTGCGTCTAGAGCCTTTGCATTGAGGGCTATCTGAAAACGGCTGTGGCACTGAAGTTGCCTGAGAATGTGGAGTTGGTGGCATGTGAAACCCGCATGTGGAGCATTCGTTTGTGTGGGATGCTCTACCAGGTTCATTCCTAGATAATGCACTCAAAGGGCACTAAGCATAGAGTGTGAAAACTGAGTTTCTTGAGAGCTGCTTGGAAGCCTGATGGTGTGTGAAGTTAGTGAGCCAAATGGAGTTGTTCTCCCACAAGAAGCACTCCGCTGATCCTTCTTCAATATGCCCTTCACCAACATGCAGTGTTTCCTTGATTGAATTAGCTCTCACACCAATATTTGCGTCTAGAGCCTTTGCATTGAGGGCTATCTGAAAACGGCTGTGGCGCTGAAGTTGCCTGAGAATGTGGAGTTGGTGGCATGTGAAACCCGCATGTGGAGCATTCGTTTGTGTGGGATGCTCTACCAGGTTCATTCGTAGATAATGCACTCAAAGGGCACTAAGCATAGAGTGTGAAAACTGAGTTTCCTTGAGAACTGCTTGGAAGCCTGATGGTGTGTGAAGTTAGTGAGCCAAATTGAGCTGTTCTCCCACAATAACCACTCGGCTGATCCTTCTTCAATATGCCCTTCACCAACATGCAGTGTTTCCTTGATTGAATTAGCTCTCACACCAATATTTGCGTCTAGAACCTTTGCATTGAGGGCTATCTGAAAACGGCTGTGGCGCTCAAGTTGCCTGAGAATGTGGAGTTGGTGGCATGTGAAACCCGCATGTGGAGCATTCGTTTGTGTGGGATGCTCACCAAGCTTCATTTCAGTCCTAGGCACTCAAAGGGCACTAAGCATAGAGTGTGAAAACTGAGTTGCCTTGAGAGCTGCTTGGAAGCCTGATGGTGTGTGATGTTAGTGAGCCAAATGGAGTTGTTCTCCCACAAGAACCACTCGGCTGATCCTTCTTCAATATGCCCTTCACCAACATGCAGTGTTTCCTTGATTGAATTAGCTCTCACACCAATATTTGCGTCTAGAGCCTTTGCATTGAGGGCTATCTGAAAACGGCTGTGGCGCTGAAGTTGCCTGAGAATGTGGAGTTGGTGGCATGTGAAACCCGCATGTGGAGATTTGTTTGTGTGGGATGCTCATCAAGCTTCATTTCAGTCCTAGGCACTCAAAGGGCACTAAGCATATAGTGTGAAAACTGAGTTTCCTTGAGAGCTGCTTGGAAGCCTGATGGTGTGTGAAGTTAGTGAGCCAAATGGAGTTGTTCTCCCACAAGAACCACTCGGCTGATCTTCTTCAATATGCCCTTCACCAACATGCAGTGCTTCCTTGATTGAATTAGCTCTCACACCAATATTTGCGTCTAGAGCCTTTGCATTGAGGGCTATCTGAAAACGGCTGTGGTGCTGAAGTTGCCTGAGAATGTGGAGTTCGTGGCATGTGAAACCCGCATGTGCAGCATTCGTTTGTGTGGGATGCTCTACCAGGTTCATTCCTAGTTAATGCACTCAAATTGCACTAAGCATAGAGTGTGAAAACTGAGTTTCCTTGAGAGCTGCTTGGAAGCCTGATGGTGTGTGAAGTTAGTGAGCCAAATGGAGTTGTTCTCCCACAAGAACCACACGGCTGATCCTTCTTCAATATGCCCTTCACCAACATGCAGTGTTTCCTTGATTGAATTAGCTCTCACACCAATATTTGCGTCTAGAGCCTTTGCATTGAGGGCTATCTGAAAACGGCTGTGGCACTGAAGTTGCCTGAGAATGTGGAGTTGGTGGCATGTGAAACCCGCATGTGGAGCATTGGTTTGTGTGGGATGCTCGATCAGGTTCATTCCTAGATAATGCACTCAAAGGGCACTAAGCATAGAGTGTGAAAACTGAGTTTCTTGAGAGCTGCTTGGAAGCCTGATGGTGTGTGAAGTTAGTGAGCCAAATGGAGTTGTTCTCCCACAAGAACCACTCGGCTGATCCTTCTTCAATATGCCCTTCACCAACATGCAGTGTTTCCTTGATTGAATTAGCTCTCACACCAATATTTGCGTCTAGAGCCTTTGCATTGAGGGCTATCTGAAAACGGCTGTGGCGCTGAAGTTGCCTGAGAATGTGGAGTTGGTGGCATGTGAAACCCGCATGTGGAGCATTCGTTTGTGTGGGATGCTCTACCAGGTTCATTCCTAGATAATGCACTCAAAGGGCACTAAGCATAGAGTGTGAAAACTGAGTTTCCTTGAGAACTGCTTGGAAGCCTGATGGTGTGTGAAGTTAGTGAGCCAAATTGAGCTGTTCTCCCACAATAACCACTCGGCTGATCCTTCTTCAATATGCCCTTCACCAACATGCAGTGTTTCCTTGATTGAATTAGCTCTCACACCAATATTTGCGTCTAGAGCCTTTGCATTGAGGGCTATCTGAAACGGCTGTGGTGCTGAAGTTGCCTGAGAATGTGGAGTTGTTGGCATGTGAAACCCGCATGTGGAGCATTGGTTTGTGTGGGATGCTCTACCAGGTTCATTCCTAGATAATGCACTCAAAGGGCACTAAGCATAGAGTGTGAAAACTGAGTTTCCTTGAGAGCTGCTTGGAAGCCTGATGGTGTGTGAAGTTAGTGAGCCAAATGGAGTTGTTCTCCCACAAGAACCACTCGGCTGATCCTTCTTCAATATGCCCTTCACCAACATGCAGTGTTTCCTTGATTGAATTAGCTCTCACACCAATATTTGCGTCTAGAGCCTTTGCATTGAGGGCTATCTGAAAACGGCTGTGGCGCTCAAGTTGCCTGAGAATGTGGAGTTGGTGGCATGTGAAACCCGCATGTGGAGCATTCGTTTGTGTGGGATGCTCACCAAGCTTCATTTCAGTCCTATGCACTCAAATTGCACTAAGCATAGAGTGTGAAAACTGAGTTTCCTTGAGAGCTGCTTGGAAGCCTGATGGTGTGTGAAGTTAGTGAGCCAAATGGAGTTGTTCTCCCACAAGAACCACTCAGCTGATCCTTCTTCAATATGCTCTTCACCAACATGCAGTGTTTCCTTGATTGAATTAGCTCTCACACCAATATTTGCTTCTAGAGCCTTTGCATTGAGGGCTATCTGAAAACGGCTGTGGCGCTGAAGTTGCCTGAGAATGTGGAGTTGGTGGCATGTGAAACCCGCATGTGCAGCATTCTTTTTGTGGGATGCTCTACCAGGTTCATTCCTAGTTAATGCACTCAAAGGGCACTAAGCATAGAGTGTGAAAACTGAGTTTCCTTGAGAGCTGCTTGGAAGCCTGATGGTGTGTGAAGTTAGTGAGCCAAATGGAGTTGTTCTCCCACAAGAACCACTCGGCTGATCCTTCTTCAATATGCCCTTCACCAACATGCAGTGTTTCCTTGATTGAATTAGCTCTCACACCAATATTTGCATCTAGAGCCTTTGCATTGAGGGCTATCTGAAAACGGCTGTGGCACTGAAGTTGCCTGAGAATGTGGAGTTGGTGGCATGTGAAACCCGCATGTGGAGCATTCGTTTGTGTGGGATGCTCACCAAGCTTCATTTCAGTCCTAGGCACTCAAAGGGCACTAAGCATAGAGTGTGAAAACTGAGTTTCCTTGAGAGCTGCTTGGAAGCCTGATGGTGTATGAAGTTAGTGAGCCAAATGGAGTTGTTCTCCCACAAGAACCACTCGGCTGATCCTTCTTCAATATGCCCTTCACCAACATGCAGTGTTTCCTTGATTGAATTAGCTCTCACACCAATATTTGTGTCTAGAGCCTTTGCATTGAGGGCTATCTGAAAACGGCTGTGGCGCTGAAGTTGCCTGAGAATGTGGAGTTGGTGGCATGTGAAACCCGCATGTGGAGCATTGGTTTGTGTGGGATGCTCTACCAGGTTCATTCCTAGATAATGCACTCAAAGGGCACTAAGCATAGATTGTGAAAACTGAGTTTCTTGAGAGCTGCTTGGAAGCCTGATGGTGTGTGAAGTTAGTGAGCCAAATGGAGTTGTTCTCCCACAATAACCACTTGGCTGATCCTTCTTCAATATGCCCTTCACCAACATGCAGTGTTTCCTTGATTGAATTAGCTCTCACACCAATATTCGCGTCTAGAGCCTTTGCATTGAGGGCTATCTGAAAACGGCTGTGGCGCTCAAGTTGCCTGAGAATGTGGAGTTGGTGGCATGTGAAACCCGCATGTGGAGCATTCGTTTGTGTGGGATGCTCACCAAGCTTCATTTCAGTCCTAGGCACTCAAAGGGCACTAAGCATAGAGTGTGAAAACTGAGTTTCCTTGAGAGCTGCTTGGAAGCCTGATGGTGTATGAAGTTAGTGAGCCAAATGGAGTTGTTCTCCCACAAGAACCGCACGGCTGATCCTTCTTCAATATGCCCTTCACCAACATGCAGTGTTTCCTTGATTGAATTAGCTCTCACACCAATATTTGCGTCTAGAGCCTTTGCATTGAGGGCTATCTGAAAACGGCTGTGGCGCTGAAGTTGCCTGAGAATGTGGAGTTGGTGGCATGTGAAACCCGCATGTGGAGCATTCGTTTGTGTGGGATGCTCACCAAGCTTCATTTCAGTCCTAGGCACTCAAAGGGCACTAAGCATAGAGTGTGAAAACTGAGTTTCCTTGAGAGCTGCTTGGAAGCCTGATGGTGTATGAAGTTAGTGAGCCAAATGGAGTTGTTCTCCCGCAAGAACCACTCGGCTGATCCTTCTTCAATATGCCCTTCACCAACATGCAGTGTTTCCTTGATTGAATTAGCTCTCACACCAATATTTGTGTCTAGAGCCTTTGCATTGAGGGCTATCTGAAAACGGCTGTGGCGCTGAAGTTGCCTGAGAATGTGGAGTTGGTGGCATGTGAAACCCGCATGTGGAGCATTCGTTTGTGTGGGATGCTCACCAAGCTTCATTTCAGTCCTAGGCACTCAAATTGCACTAAGCATAGAGTGTGAAAACTGAGTTTCCTTGAGAGCTGCTTGGAAGCCTGATGGTGTGTGAAGTTAGTGAGCCAAATGGAGTTGTTCTCCCACAAGAACCACTCGGCTGATCCTTCTTCAATATGCTCTTCACCAACATGCAGTGTTTCCTTGATTGAATTATCTCTCACACCAATATTTGTGTCTAGAGCCTTTGCATTGAGGGCTATCTGAAAACGGCTGTGGCGCTGAAGTTGCCTGAGAATGTGGAGTTGGTGGCATGTGAAACCCGCATGTGGAGCATTGGTTTGTGTGGGATGCTCTACCAGGTTCATTCCTAGATAATGCACTCAAAGGGCACTAAGCATAGATTGTGAAAACTGAGTTTCTTGAGAGCTGCTTGGAAGCCTGATGGTGTGTGAAGTTAGTGAGCCAAATGGAGTTGTTCTCCCACAATAACCCCTTGGCTGATCCTTCTTCAATATGCCCTTCACCAACATGCAGTGTTTCCTTGATTGAATTAGCTCTCACACCAATATTTGCGTCTAGAGCCTTTGCATTGAGGGCTATCTGAAAACGGCTGTGGCGCTCAAGTTGCCTGAGAATGTGGAGTTGGTGGCATGTGAAACCCGCATGTGGAGCATTCGTTTGTGTGGGATGCTCACCAAGCTTCATTTCAGTCCTAGGCACTCAAAGGGCACTAAGCATAGAGTGTGAAAACTGAGTTTCCTTGAGAGCTGCTTGGAAGCCTGATGGTGTATGAAGTTAGTGAGCCAAATGGAGTTGTTCTCCCACAAGAACCGCACGGCTGATCCTTCTTCAATATGCCCTTCACCAACATGCAGTGTTTCCTTGATTGAATTAGCTCTCACACCAATATTTGCGTCTAGAGCCTTTGCATTGAGGGCTATCTGAAAACGGCTGTGGCGCTGAAGTTGCCTGAGAATGTGGAGTTGGTGGCATGTGAAACCCGCATGTGGAGCATTCGTTTGTGTGGGATGCTCACCAAGCTTCATTTCAGTCCTAGGCACTCAAAGTGCACTAAGCATAGAGTGTGAAAACTGAGTTTCCTTGAGAGCTGCTTGGAAGCCTGATGGTGTATGAAGTTAGTGAGCCAAATGGAGTTGTTCTCCCGCAAGAACCACTCGGCTGATCCTTCTTCAATATGCCCTTCACCAACATGCAGTGTTTCCTTGATTGAATTAGCTCTCACACCAATATTTGTGTCTAGAGCCTTTGCATTGAGGGCTATCTGAAAACGGCTGTGGCGCTGAAGTTGCCTGAGAATGTGGAGTTGGTGGCATGTGAAACCCGCATGTGGAGCATTCGTTTGTGTGGGATGCTCACCAAGCTTCATTTCAGTCCTAGGCACTCAAATTGCACTAAGCATAGAGTGTGAAAACTGAGTTTCCTTGAGAGCTGCTTGGAAGCCTGATGGTGTGTGAAGTTAGTGAGCCAAATGGAGTTGTTCTCCCACAAGAACCACTCGGCTGATCCTTCTTCAATATGCTCTTCACCAACATGCAGTGTTTCCTTGATTGAATTAGCTCTCACACCAATATTTGCGTCTAGAGCCTTTGCATTGAGGGCTATCTGAAAACGGCTGTGGCTCTGAAGTTGCCTGAGAATGTGGAGTTGGTGGCATGTGAAACCCGCATGTGGAGCATTCGTTTGTGTGGGATGCTCTACCAGGTTCATTCCTAGATAATGCACTCAAAGGGCACTAAGCATAGAGTGTGAAAACTGAGTTTCCTTGAGAGGCTGCTTGGAAGCCTGATGGTGTGTGAAGTTAGTGAGCCAAATGGAGTTGTTCTCCCACAAGAACCACTCGGCTGATCCTTCTTCAATATGCCCTTCACCAACATGCAGTGTTTCCTTGATTGAATTAGCTCTCACACCAATATTTGCGTCTAGAGCCTTTGCATTGAGGGCTATCTGAAAACGGCTGTGGCGCTGAAGTTGCCTGAGAATGTGGAGTTGGTGGCATGTGAAACACGCATGTGGAGCATTCGTTTGTGTGGGATGCTCACCAAGCTTCATTTCAGTCCTAGGCACTCAAAGGGCACTAAGCATATAGTGTGAAAACTGAGTTTCTTGAGAGCTGCTTGGAAGCCTGATGGTGTGTGAAGTTAGTGAGCCAAATGGAGTTGTTCTCCCACAAGAACCACACGGCTGATCCTTCTTCAATATGCCCTTCACCAACATGCAGTGTTTCCTTGATTGAATTAGCTCTCACACCAATATTTGCGTCTAGAGCCTTTGCATTGAGGGCTATCTGAAAACGGCTGTGGCACTGAAGTTGCCTGAGAATGTGGAGTTGGTGGCATGTGAAACCCGCATGTGGAGCATTCGTTTGTGTGGGATGCTCTACCAGGTTCATTCCTAGATAATGCACTCAAAGGGCACTAAGCATAGAGTGTGAAAACTGAGTTTCTTGAGAGCTGCTTGGAAGCCTGATGGTGTGTGAAGTTAAGTGAGCCAAATGGAATTGTTCTCCCACAAGAACCACTCCGCTGATCCTTCTTCAATATGCCCTTCACCAACATGCAGTGTTTCCTTGATTGAATTAGCTCTCACACCAATATTTGCGTCTAGAGCCTTTGCATTGAGGGCTATCTGAAAACGGCTGTGGCGCTGAAGTTGCCTGAGAATGTGGAGTTGGTGGCATGTGAAACCCGCATGTGGAGCATTCGTTTGTGTGGGATGCTCTACCAGGTTCATTCGTAGATAATGCACTCAAAGGGCACTAAGCATAGAGTGTGAAAACTGAGTTTCCTTGAGAACTGCTTGGAAGCCTGATGGTGTGTGAAGTTAGTGAGCCAAATTGAGCTGTTCTCCCACAATAACCACTCGGCTGATCCTTCTTCAATATGCCCTTCACCAACATGCAGTGTTTCCTTGATTGAATTAGCTCTCACACCAATATTTGCGTCTAGAGCCTTTGCATTGAGGGCTATCTGAAAACGGCTGTGGCGCTGAAGTTGCCTGAGAATGTGGAGTTGGTGGCATGTGAAACCCGCATGTGGAGCATTCGTTTGTGTGGGATGCTCACCAAGCTTCATTTCAGTCCTAGGCACTCAAAGGGCACTAAGCATAGAGTGTGAAAACTGAGTTGCCTTGAGAGCTGCTTGGAAGCCTGATGGTGTGTGATGTTAGTGAGCCAAATGGAGTTGTTCTCCCACAAGAACCACTCGGCTGATCCTTCTTCAATATGCCCTTCACCAACATGCAGTGTTTCCTTGATTGAATTAGCTCTCACACCAATATTTGCGTCTAGAGCCTTTGCATTGAGGGCTATCTGAAAACGGCTGTGGCGCTCAAGTTGCCTGAGAATGTGGAGTTGGTGGCATGTGAAACCCGCATGTGGAGCATTCGTTTGTGTGGGATGCTCATCAAGCTTCATTTCAGTCCTAGGCACTCAAAGGGCACTAAGCATATAGTGTGAAAACTGAGTTTCCTTGAGAGCTGCTTGGAAGCCTGATGGTGTGTGAAGTTAGTGAGCCAAATGGAGTTGTTCTCCCACAAGAACCACTCGGCTGATCTTCTTCAATATGCCCTTCACCAACATGCAGTGCTTCCTTGATTGAATTAGCTCTCACACCAATATTTGTGTCTAGAGCCTTTGCATTGAGGGCTATCTGAAAACGGCTGTGGCGCTGAAGTTGCCTGAGAATGTGGAGTTGGTGGCATGTGAAACCCGCATGTGGAGCATTCGTTTGTGTGGGATGCTCACCAAGCTTCATTTCAGTCCTAGTCACTCAAAGGGCACTAAGCATAGAGTGTGAAAACTGAGTTTCCTTGAGAGCTGCTTGGAAGCCTGATGGTGTATGAAGTTAGTGAGCCAAATGGAGTTGTTCTCCCACAAGAACCACTCCGCTGATCTTCTTCAATATGCCCTTCACCAACATGCAGTGTTTCCTTGATTGAATTAGCTCTCACACCAATATTTGCGTCTAGAGCCTTTGCATTGAGGGCTATCTGAAAACGGCTGTGGTGCTGAAGTTGCCTGAGAATGTGGAGTTCGTGGCATGTGAAACCCGCATGTGCAGCATTCGTTTGTGTGGGATGCTCTACCAGGTTCATTCCTAGTTAATGCACTCAAATTGCACTAAGCATAGAGTGTGAAAACTGAGTTTCTTGAGAGCTGCTTGGAAGCCTGATGGTGTGTGAAGTTAGTGAGCCAAATGGAGTTGTTCTCCCACAAGAACCACTCCGCTGATCCTTCTTCAATATGCCTTCACCAACATGCAGTGTTTCCTTGATTGAATTAGCTCTCACACCAATATTTGTGTCTAGAGCCTTTGCATTGAGGGCTATCTGAAATGGCTGTGGTGCTGAAGTTGCCTGAGAATGTGGAGTTGGTGGCATGTGAAACCCGCATGTGGAGCATTCGTTTGTGTGGGATGCTCTACCAGGTTCATTCCTAGATAATGCACTCAAAGGGCACTAAGCATAGAGTGTGAAAACTGAGTTTCCTTGAGAGCTGCTTGGAAGCCTGATGGTGTGTGACGTTAGTGAGCCAAATGGAGTTGTTCTCCCACAAGAAGCACTCGGCTGATCCTTCTTCAATATGCCCTTCACCAACATGCAGTGTTTCCTTGATTGAATTAGCTCTCACACCAATATTTGCGTCTAGAGCCTTTGCATTGAGGGCTATCTGAAAACGGCTGTGGCACTCAAGTTGCCTGAGAATGTGGAGTTGGTGGCATGTGAAACCCGCATGTGGAGCATTCGTTTGTGTCGGGATGCTCTACCAGGTTCATTCCTAGATAATGCACTCAAAGGGCACTAAGCATAGATTGTGAAAACTGAATTTCTTGAGAGCTGCTTGGAAGCCTGATGGTGTGTGAAGTTAGTGAGCCAAATGGAGTTGTTCTCCCAGAAGAACCACTCGGCTGATCCTTCTTCAATATGCCCTTCACCAACATGCAGTGTTTCCTTGATTGAATTAGCTCTCACACCAACATTTGTGTCTAGAGCCTTTGCATTGAGGGCTATCTGAAAACGGCTGTGGCGCTCAAGTTGCCTGAGAATGTGGAGTTGGTGGCATGTGAAACCCGCATGTGGAGCATTCGTTTGTGTGGGATGCTCACCAAGCTTCATTTCAGTCCTAGGCACTCAAAGGGCACTAAGCATAGAGTGTGAAAACTGAGTTTCCTTGAGAGCTGCTTGGAAGCCTGATGGTGTATGAAGTTAGTGAGCCCAATGGAGTTGTTCTCCCACAAAACCACACGGCTGATCCTTCTTCAATATGCCCTTCACCAACATGCAGTGTTTCCTTGATTGAATTAGCTCTCACACCAATATTTGCGTCTAGAGCCTTTGCATTGAGGGCTATCTGAAAACGGCTGTGGCGCAGAAGTTGCCTGAGAATGTGGAGTTGGTGGCATGTGAAACCCGCATGTGGAGCACTCGTTTGTGTGGGATGCTCACCAAGCTTCATTTCAGTCCTAGGCACTCAAAGGGCACTAAGCATAGAGTGTGAAAACTGAGTTGCCTTGAGAGCTGCTTGGAAGCCTGATGGTGTGTGACGTTAGTGAGCCAAATGGAGTTGTTCTCCCACAAGAACCACTCCGCTGATCCTTCTTCAATATGCCCTTCACCAACATGCAGTGTTTCCTTGATTGAATTAGCTCTCACACCAATATTTGCGTCTAGAGCCTTTGCATTGAGGGCTATCTGAAAACGGCTGTGGCACTCAAGTTGCCTGAGAATGTGGAGTTGGTGGCATGTGAAACCCGCATGTGGAGCATTCGTTTGTGTGGGATGCTCACCAAGCTTCATTTCAGTCCTAGGCACTCAAATTGCACAAAGCATAGAGTGTGAAAACTGAGTTTCCTTGAGAGCTGCTTGGAAGCCTGATGGTGTGTGAAGTTAGTGAGCCAAATGGAGTTGTTCTCCCACAAGAACCACTCGGCTGATCCTTCTTCAATATGCCCTTCACCAACATGCAGTGTTTCCTTGATTGAATTAGCTCTCACACCAATATTTGCGTCTAGAGCCTTTGCATTGAGGGCTATCTGAAAACGGCTGTGGCGCTCAAGTTGCCTGAGAATGTGGAGTTGGTGGCATGTGAAACCCGCAATGTGGAGCATTCGTTTGTGTGGGATGCTCTACCAGGTTCATTCCTAGATAATGCACTCAAAGGGCACTAAGCATAGAGTGTGAAAACTGAGTTTCCTTGAGAGCTGCTTGGAAGCCTGATGGTGTGTGAAGTTAGTGAGCCAAATGGAGTTGTTCTCCCACAAGAACCACTCCGCTGATCCTTCTTCAATATGCCCTTCACCAACATGCAGTGTTTCCTTGATTGAATTAGCTCTCACACCAATATTTGCGTCTAGAGCCTTTGCATTGAGGGCTATCTGAAACGGCTGTGGTGCTGAAGTTGCCTGAGAATGTGGAGTTGGTGGCATGTGAAACCCGCATGTGGAGCATTGGTTTGTGTGGGATGCTCTACCAGGTTCATTCCTAGATAATGCACCAAAGGGCACTAAGCATAGAGTGTGAAAACTGAGTTTCCTTGAGAGCTGCTTGGAAGCCTGATGGTGTGTGAAGTTAGTGAGCCAAATGGAGTTGTTCTCCCACAAGAACCACTCGGCTGATCCTTCTTCAATATGCCCTTCACCAACATGCAGTGTTTCCTTGATTGAATTAGCTCTCACACCAATATTTGCGTCTAGAGCCTTTGCATTGAGGGCTATCTGAAAACGGCTGTGGCGCTCAAGTTGCCTGAGAATGTGGAGTTGGTGGCATGTGAAACCCGCATGTGGAGCATTCGTTTGTGTGGGATGCTCACCAAGCTTCATTTCAGTCCTATGCACTCAAATTGCACTAAGCATAGAGTGTGAAAACTGAGTTTCCTTGAGAGCTGCTTGGAAGCCTGATGGTGTGTGAAGTTAGTGAGCCAAATGGAGTTGTTCTCCCACAAGAACCACTCAGCTGATCCTTCTTCAATATGCTCTTCACCAACATGCAGTGTTTCCTTGATTGAATTAGCTCTCACACCAATATTTGCGTCTAGAGCCTTTGCATTGAGGGCTATCTGAAAACGGCTGTGGGGCGCTAAAGTTGCCTGAGAATGTGGAGTTGGTGGCATGTGAAACCCGCATGTGCAGCATTCGTTTGTGTGGGATGCTCTACCAGGTTCAGTCCTAGTTAATGCACTCAAAGGGCACTAAGCATAGAGTGTGAAAACTGAGTTTCCTTGAGAGCTGCTTGGAAGCCTGATGGTGTGTGAAGTTAGTGAGCCAAATGGAGTTGTTCTCCCACAAGAACCACTCGGCTGATCCTTCTTCAATATGCCCTTCACCAACATGCAGTGTTTCCTTGATTGAATTAGCTCTCACACCAATATTTGCATCTAGAGCCTTTGCATTGAGGGCTATCTGAAAACGGCTGTGGCACTGAAGTTGCCTGAGAATGTGGAGTTGGTGGCATGTGAAACCCGCATGTGCAGCATTCGTTTGTGTGGGATGCTCACCAAGCTTCATTTCAGTCCTAGGCACTCAAAGGGCACTAAGCATAGAGTGTGAAAACTGAGTTTCCTTGAGAGCTGCTTGGAAGCCTGATGGTGTATGAAGTTAGTGAGCCATATGGAGTTGTTCTCCCACAAGAACCACTCGGCTGATCCTTCTTCAATATGCCCTTCACCAACATGCAGTGTTTCCTTGATTGAATTAGCTCTCACACCAATATTTGTGTCTAGAGCCTTTGCATTGAGGGCTATCTGAAAACGGCTGTGGCGCTGAAGTTGCCTGAGAATGTGGAGTTGGTGGCATGTGAAACCCGCATGTGGAGCATTGGTTTGTGTGGGATGCTCTACCAGGTTCATTCCTAGATAATGCACTCAAAGGGCACTAAGCATAGATTGTGAAAACTGAATTTCTTGAGAGCTGCTTGGAAGCCTGATGGTGTGTGAAGTTAGTGAGCCAAATGGAGTTGTTCTCCCACAAGAACCACTCGGCTGATCCTTCTTCAATATGCCCTTCACCAACATGCAGTGTTTCCTTGATTGAATTAGCTCTCACACCAACATTTGTGTCTAGAGCCTTTGCATTGAGGGCTATCTGAAAACGGCTGTGGCGCTGAAGTTGCCTGAGAATGTGGAGTTGGTGGCATGTGAAACCCGCATGTGGAGCATTCGTTTGTGTGGGATGCTCACCAAGCTTCATTTCAGTCCTAGGCACTCAAAGGGCACTAAGCACAGAGTGTGAAAACTGAGTTTCCTTGAGAGCTGCTTGGAAGCCTGATGGTGTGTGAAGTTAGTGAGCCAAATGGAGTTGTTCTCCCACAAGAACCACTTGGCTGATCCTTCTTCAATATGCCCTTCACCAACATGCAGTGTTTCCTTGATTGAATTAGCTCTCACACCAATATTTGCGTCTAGAGCCTTTGCATTGAGGGCTATCTGAAAACGGCTGTGGTGGTGAAGTTGCCTGAGAATGTGGAGTTGGTGGCATGTGAAACCCGCATGTGGAGCACTCGTTTGTGTGGGATGCTCACCAAGCTTCATTTCAGTCCTAGGCACTCAAATTGCACTAAGCATAGAGTGTGAAAACTGAGTTTAGTTGAGAGCTGCTTGGAAGCCTGATGGTGTGTGAAGTTAGTGAGCCAAATGGAGTTGTTCTCCCACAAGAACAACTCCGCTGATCCTTCTTCAATATGCTCTTCACCAACATGCAGTGTTTCCTTGATTGAATTAGCTCTCACACCAATATTTGCGTCTAGAGCCTTTGCATTGAGGGCTATCTGAAAACGGCTGTGGCGCTGAAGTTGCCTGAGAATGTGGAGTTGGTGGCATGTGAAACCCGCATGTGGAGCATTCATTTGTGTCGGATGTTCTACCAGGTTCATTCCTAGATAATGCACTCAAAGGGCACTAAGCATAGAGTGTGAAAACTGAGTTTCCTTGAGAGCTGCTTGGAAGCCTGATGGTGTGTGAAGTTAGTGAGCCAAATGGAGTTGTTCTCCCACAAGAACCACTCCGCTGATCTTCTTCAATATGCCCTTCACCAACATGCAGTGTTTCCTTGATTGAATTAGCTCTCACACCAATATTTGAGTCTAGAGCCTTTGCATTGAGGGCTATCTGAAAACGGCTGTGGCGCTCAAGTTGCCTGAGAATGTGGAGTTGGTGGCATGTGAAACCCGCATGTGGAGCATTCGTTTGTGTGGGATGCTCACCAAGCTTCATTTCAGTCCTAGGCACTCAAATTGCACTAAGCATAGAGTGTGAAAACTGAGTTTCCTTGAGAGCTGCTTGGAAGCCTGATGGTGTGTGAAGTTAGTGAGCCAAATGGAGTTGTTCTCCCACAAGAACCACTCCGCTGATCCTTCTTCAATATGCCCTTCACCAACATGCAGTGTTTACTTGATTGAATTAGCTCTCACACCAATATTTGAGTCTAGAGCCTTTACATTGAGGGCTATCTGAAAACGGCTGTGGCGCTCAAGTTGCCTGAGAATGTGGAGTTGGTGGCATGTGAAACCCGCATGTGGAGCATTCGTTTGTGTGGGATGCTCACCAAGCTTCATTTCAGTCCTAGGCACTCAAAGGGCACTAAGCATAGAGTGTGAAAACTGAGTTTCCTTGAGAGCTGCTTGGAAGCCTGATGGTGTGTGAAGTTAGTGAGCCAAATGGAGTTGTTCTCCCACAAGAACCACTCGGCTGATTCTTCTTCAATATGCCCTTCACCAACATGCAGTGTTTCCTTGATTGAATTAGCTCTCACACCAATATTTGCATCTAGAGCCTTTGCATTGAGGGCTATCTGAAAACGGCTGTGGCGCTGAAGTTGCCTGAGAATGTGGAGTTGGTGGCATGTGAAACCCGCATGTGGAGCATTCGTTTGTGTGGGATGCTCTACCAGGTTCATTCCTAGATAATGCACTCAAAGGGCACTAAGCATAGAGTGTGAAAACTGAGTTTCCTTGAGAGCTGCTTGGAAGCCTGATGGTGTGTGAAGTTAGTGAGCCAAATGGAGTTGTTCTCCCACAAGAACCACTTGGCTGATCCTTCTTCAATATGCCCTTCACCAACATGCAGTGTTTCCTTGATTGAATTAGCTCTCACACCAATATTTGCGTCTAGAGCCTTTGCATTGAGGGCTATCTGAAAACGGCTGTGGCGCTGAAGTTGCCTGAGAATGTGGAGTTGGTGGCATGTGAAACCCGCATGTGGAGCATTCGTTTGTGTGGGATGCTCACCAAGCTTCATTTCAGTCCTAGGCACTCAAAGGGCACTAAGCATAGAGTGTGAAAACTGAGTTTCCTTGAGAGCTGCTTGGAAGCCTGATGGTGTATGAAGTTAGTGAGCCAAATGGAGTTGTTCTCCCACAAGAACCGCACGGCTGATCCTTCTTCAATATGCCCTTCACCAACATGCAGTGTTTCCTTGATTGAATTAGCTCTCACACCAATATTTGCGTCTAGAGCCTTTGCATTGAGGGCTATCTGAAAACGGCTGTGGCGCTGAAGTTGCCTGAGAATGTGGAGTTGGTGGCATGTGAAACCCGCATGTGGAGCATTCGTTTGTGTGGGATGCTCACCAAGCTTCATTTCAGTCCTAGGCACTCAAAGGGCACTAAGCATAGAGTGTGAAAACTGAGTTTCCTTGAGAGCTGCTTGGAAGCCTGATGGTGTATGAAGTTAGTGAGCCAAATGGAGTTGTTCTCCCACAAGAACCACTCGGCTGATCCTTCTTCAATATGCCCTTCACCAACATGCAGTGTTTCCTTGATTGAATTAGCTCTCACACCAATATTTGTGTCTAGAGCCTTTGCATTGAGGGCTATCTGAAAACGGCTGTGGCGCTGAAGTTGCCTGAGAATGTGGAGTTGGTGGCATGTGAAACCCGCATGTGGAGCATTCGTTTGTGTGGGATGCTCACCAAGCTTCATTTCAGTCCTAGGCACTCAAATTGCACTAAGCATAGAGTGTGAAAACTGAGTTTCCTTGAGAGCTGCTTGGAAGCCTGATGGTGTGTGAAGTTAGTGAGCCAAATGGAGTTGTTCTCCCACAAGAACCACTCGGCTGATCCTTCTTCAATATGCTCTTCACCAACATGCAGTGTTTCCTTGATTGAATTAGCTCTCACACCAATATTTGCGTCTAGAGCCTTTGCATTGAGGGCTATCTGAAAACGGCTGTGGCTCTGAAGTTGCCTGAGAATGTGGAGTTGGTGGCATGTGAAACCCGCATGTGGAGCATTGGTTTGTGTGGGATGCTCTACCAGGTTCATTCCTAGATAATGCACTCAAAGGGCACTAAGCATAGAGTGTGAAAACTGAGTTTCCTTGAGAGCTGCTTGGAAGCCTGATGGTGTGTGAAGTTAGTGAGCCAAATGGAGTTGTTCTCCCACAAGAACCACTCCGCTGATCTTCTTCAATATGCCCTTCACCAACATGCAGTGTTTCCTTGATTGAATTAGCTCTCACACCAATATTTGTGTCTAGAGCCTTTGCATTGAGGGCTATCTGAAAACGGCTGTGGCGCTGAAGTTGCCTGAGAATGTGGAGTTGGTGTCATGTGAATCCCGCATGTGGAGCATTCGTTTGTGTGGGATGCTCTACCAGGTTCATTCCTAGATAATGCACTCAAAGGGCACTAAGCATAGATTGTGAAAACTGAGTTTCTTGAGAGCTGCTTGGAAGCCTGATGGTGTGTGAAGTTAGTGAGCCAAATGGAGTTGTTCTCCCACAAAAACCACTCCGCTGATCCTTCTTCAATATGCCCTTCACCAACATGCAGTGTTTCCTTGATTGAATTAACTCTCACACCAATATTTGCGTCTAGAGCCTTTGCATTGAGGGCTATCTGAAAACGGCTGTGGCGCTGAAGTTGCCTGAGAATGTGGAGTTGGTGGCATGTGAAACCCGCATGTGGAGCATTCGTTTGTGTGGGATGCTCACCAAGCTTCATTTCAGTCCTAGGCACTCAAAGGGCACTAAGCATAGAGTGTGAAAACTGAGTTTCCTTGAGAGCTGCTTGGATGCCTGATGGTGTATGAAGTTAGTGAGCCAAATGGAGTTGTTCTCCCACAAGAACCGCACGGCTGATCCTTCTTCAATATGCCCTTCACCAACATGCAGTGTTTCCTTGATTGAATTAGCTCTCACACCAATATTTGCGTCTAGAGCCTTTGCATTGAGGGCTAGCTGAAAACGGCTGTGGCGCTCAAGTTGCCTGAGAATGAGGAGTTGGTGGCATGTGAAACCCGCATGTGGAGCATTCGTTTGTGGGATGCTCTACCAGCTTCATTTCAGTCCTAGGCACTCAAAGGGCACTAAGCATAGAGTGTGAAAACTGAGTTTCCTTGAGAGCTGCTTGGAAGCCTGATGGTGTATGAAGTTAGTGAGCCAAATGGAGTTGTTCTCCCACAAGAACCACTCGGCTGATCCTTCTTCAATATGCCCTTCACCAACATGCAGTGTTTCCTTGATTGAATTAGCTCTCACACCAATATTTGTGTCTAGAGCCTTTGCATTGAGGGCTATCTGAAAACGGCTGTGGCGCTGAAGTTGCCTGAGAATGTGGAGTTGGTGGCATGTGAAACCCGCATGTGGAGCATTCGTTTGTGTGGGATGCTCACCAAGCTTCATTTCAGTCCTAGGCACTCAAATTGCACTAAGCATAGAGTGTGAAAACTGAGTTTCCTTGAGAGCTGCTTGGAAGCCTGATGGTGTGTGAAGTGAGTGAGCCAAATGGAGTTGTTCTCCCACAAGAACCACTCGGCTGATCCTTCTTAAATATGCTCTTCACCAACATGCAGTGTTTCCTTGATTGAATTATCTCTCACACCAATATTTGCGTCTAGAGCCTTTGCATTGAGGGCTATCTGAAAACGGCTGTGGCGCTCAAGTTGCCTGAGAATGTGGAGTTGGTGGCATGTGAAACCCGCATGTGGAGCATTCGTTTGTGTGGGATGCTCTACCACGTTCATTCCTAGATAATGCACTCAAATTGCACTAAGCATAGATTGTGAAAACTGAGTCTCTTGAGAGCTGCTTGGAAGCCTGATGGTGTGTGAAGTTAGTGAGCCAAATGGAGTTGTTCTCCCACAAGAACCACTTGGCTGATCCTTCTTCAATATGCCCTTCACCAACATGCAGTGTTTCCTTGATTGAATTAGCTCTCACACCAATATTTGTGTCTAGAGCCTTTGCATTGAGGGCTATCTGAAAACGGCTGTGGCGCTGAAGTTGCCTGAGAATGTGGAGTTGGTGGCATGTGAAACCCGCATGTGGAGCATTCGTTTGTGTGGGATGCTCAACAAGCTTCATTTCAGTCCTAGGCACTCAAAGGGCACTAAGCATAGAGTGTGAAAACTGAGTTTCCTTGAGAGCTGCTTGGAAGCCTGATGGTGTATGAAGTTAGTGAGCCAAATGGAGTTGTTCTCCCACAAGAACCACACGGCTGATCCTTCTTCAATATGCCCTTCACCAACATGCAGTGTTTCCTTGATTGAATTAGCTCTCACACCAATATTTGCGTCTAGAGCCTTTGCATTGAGGGCTATCTGAAAACGGCTGTGGCGCTCAAGTTGCCTGAGAATGTGGAGTTGGTGGCATGTGAAACCCGCATGTGGAGCATTCGTTTGTGTGGGATGCTCTACCAGGTTCATTCCTAGATAATGCACTCAAAGGGCACTAAGCATAGAGTGTGAAAACTGAGTTTCCTTGAGAGCTGCTTGGAAGCCTGATGGTGTGTGAAGTTAGTGAGCCAAATGGAGTTGTTCTCCCACAAGAACCACTCCGCAAATCTTCTTCAATATGCCCTTCACCAACATGCAGTGTTTCCTTGATTGAATTAGCTCTCACACCAATATTTGCGTCTAGAGCCTTTGCATTGAGGGCTATCTGAAAACGGTTGTGGCGCTGAAGTTGCCTGAGAATGTGGAGTTGGTGGCATGTGAATCCCGCATGTGGAGCATTCGTTTGTGTGGGATGCTCTACCAGGTTCATTCCTAGATAACGCACTCAAAGGGCACTAAGCATAGAGTGTGAAAACTGAGTTTCTTGAGAGCTGCTTGGAAGCCTGATGGTGTGTGAAGTTAGTGAGCCAAATGGAGTTGTTCTCCCACAAGAACCACTCCGCTGATCTTCTTCAATATGCCCTTCACCAACATGCAGTGTTTCCTTGATTGAATTAGCTCTCACACCAATATTTGCGTCTAGAGCCTTTGCATTGAGGGCTATCTGAAAACGGCTGTGGCGCAGAAGTTGCCTGAGAATGTGGAGTTGGTGGCATGTGAAACCCGCATGTGGAGCACTCGTTTGTGTCGGATGCTCACCAAGCTTCATTTCAGTCCTAGGCACTCAAATTGCACTAAGCATAGAGTGTGAAAACTGAGTTTCCTTGAGAGCTGCTTGGAAGCCTGATGGTGTGTGAAGTTAGTGAGCCAAATGGAGTTGTTCTCCCACAAGAACCACTCCGCTGATCCTTCTTCAATATGCTCTTCACCAACATGCAGTGTTTCCTTGATTGAATTAGCTCTCACACCAATATTTGCGTCTAGAGCCTTTGCATTGAGGGCTATCTGAAAACGGCTGTGGCGCTGAAGTTGCCTGAGAATGTGGAGTTGGTGGCATGTGAAACCCGCATGTGGAGCATTCGTTTGTGTCGGATGTTCTACCAGGTTCATTCCTTGATAATGCACTCAAAGGGCACTAAGCATAGAGTGTGAAAACTGAGTTTCCTTGAGAGCTGCTTGGAAGCCTGATGGTGTGTGAAGTTAGTGAGCCAAATGGAGTTGTTCTCCCACAAGAACCACTCCGCTGATCTTCTTCAATATGCCCTTCACCAACATGCAGTGTTTCCTTGATTGAATTAGCTCTCACACCAATATTTGAGTCTAGAGCCTTTGCATTGAGGGCTATCTGAAAACGGCTGTGGCGCTGAAGTTGCCTGAGAATGTGGAGTTGGTGGCATGTGAAACCCGCATGTGGAGCATTCGTTTGTGTGGGATGCTCACCAAGCTTCATTTCAGTCCTAGGCACTCAAATTGCACTAAGCATAGAGTGTGAAAACTGAGTTTCCTTGAGAGCTGCTTGGAAGCCTGATGGTGTGTGAAGTTAGTGAGCCAAATGGAGTTGTTCTCCCACAAGAACCACTCGGCTGATCCTTCTTCAATATGCCCTTCACCAACATGCAGTGTTTCCTTGATTGAATTAGCTCTCACACCAATATTTGCATCTAGAGCCTTTGCATTGAGGGCTATCTGAAAACGGCTGTGGCGCTGAAGTTGCCTGAGAATGTGGAGTTGGTGGCATGTGAAACCCGCATGTGGAGCATTCGTTTGTGTCGGATGCTCTACCAGGTTCATTCCTAGATAATGCACTCAAAGGGCACTAAGCATAGAGTGTGAAAACTGAGTTTCCTTGAGAGCTGCTTGGAAGCCTGATGGTGTGTGAAGTTAGTGAGCCAAATGGAGTTGTTCTCCCACAAGAACCACTCCGCTGATCTTCTTCAATATGCCCTTCACCAACATGCAGTGTTTCCTTGATTGAATTAGCTCTCACACCAATATTTGCGTCTAGAGCCTTTGCATTGAGGGCTAGCTGAAAACGGCTGTGGCGCTCAAGTTGCCTGAGAATGTGGAGTTGGTGGCATGTGAAACCCGCATGTGGAGCATTCGTTTGTGTGGGATGCTCTACCAGCTTCATTTCAGTCCTAGGCACTCAAAAGGCACTAAGCATAGAGTGTGAAAACTGAGTTTCCTTCAGAGCTGCTTGGAAGCCTGATGGTGTATGAAGTTAGTGAGCCAAATGGAGTTGTTCTCCCACAAGAACCACTCTGCTGATCCTTCTTCAATATGCCCTTCACCAACATGCAGTGTTTCCTTGATTGAATTAGCTCTCACACCAATATTTGTGTCTAGAGCCTTTGCATTGAGGGCTATCTGAAAACGGCTGTGGCGCTGAAGTTGCCTGAGAATGTGGAGTTGGTGGCATGTGAAACCCGCATGTGGAGCATTCGTTTGTGTGGGATGCTCACCAAGCTTCATTTCAGTCCTAGGCACTCAAATTGCACTAAGCATAGAGTGTGAAAACTGAGTTTCCTTGAGAGCTGCTTGGAAGCCTGATGGTGTGTGAAGTTAGTGAGCCAAATGGAGTTGTTCTCCCACAAGAACCACTCGGCTGATCCTTCTTCAATATGCTCTTCACCAACATGCAGTGTTTCCTTGATTGAATTATCTCTCACACCAATATTTGCGTCTAGAGCCTTTGCATTGAGGGCTATCTGAAAACGGCTGTGGCGCTCAAGTTGCCTGAGAATGTGGAGTTGGTGGCATGTGAAACCCGCATGTGGAGCATTCGTTTGTGTGGGATGCTCTACCACGTTCATTCCTAGATAATGCACTCAAAGGGCACTAAGCATAGATTGTGAAAACTGAGTCTCTTGAGAGCTGCTTGGAAGCCTGATGGTGTGTGAAGTTAGTGAGCCAAATGGAGTTGTTCTCCCACAAGAACCACTTGGCTGATCCTTCTTCAATATGCCCTTCACCAACATGCAGTGTTTCCTTGATTGAATTAGCTCTCACACCAATATTTGTGTCTAGAGCCTTTGCATTGAGGGCTATCTGAAAACGGCTGTGGCGCTGAAGTTGCCTGAGAATGTGGAGTTGGTGGCATGTGAAACCCGCATGTGGAGCATTCGTTTGTGTGGGATGCTCACCAAGCTTCATTTCAGTCCTAGGCACTCAAAGGGCACTAAGCATAGAGTGTGAAAACTGAGTTTCCTTGAGAGCTGCTTGGAAGCCTGATGGTGTATGAAGTTAGTGAGCCAAATGGAGTTGTTCTCCCACAAGAACCACACGGCTGATCCTTCTTCAATATGCCCTTCACCAACATGCAGTGTTTCCTTGATTGACTTAGCTCTCACACCAATATTTGCGTCTAGAGCCTTTGCATTGAGGGCTATCTGAAAACGGCTGTGGCGCTCAAGTTGCCTGAGAATGTGGAGTTGGTGGCATGTGAAACCCGCATGTGGAGCATTCGTTTGTGTGGGATGCTCTACCAGGTTCATTCCTAGATAATGCACTCAAAGGGCACTAAGCATAGAGTGTGAAAACTGAGTTTCCTTGAGAGCTGCTTGGAAGCCTGATGGTGTGTGAAGTTAGTGAGCCAAATGGAGTTGTTCTCCCACAAGAACCACTCCGCTGATCTTCTTCAATATGCCCTTCACCAACATGCAGTGTTTCCTTGATTGAATTAGCTCTCACACCAATATTTGCGTCTAGAGCCTTTGCATTGAGGGCTATCTGAAAACGGTTGTGGCGCTGAAGTTGCCTGAGAATGTGGAGTTGGTGGCATGTGAATCCCGCATGTGGAGCATTCGTTTGTGTGGGATGCTCTACCAGGTTCATTCCTAGATAATGCACTCAAAGGGCACTAAGCATGGATTGTGAAAACTGAGTTTCTTGAGAGCTGCTTGGAAGCCTGATGGTGTGTGAAGTTAGTGAGCCAAATGGAGTTGTTCTCCCACAAGAACCACTCCGCTGATCTTCTTCAATATGCCCTTCACCAACATGCAGTGTTTCCTTGATTGAATTAGCTCTCACACCAATATTTGCGTCTAGAGCCTTTGCATTGAGGGCTATCTGAAAACGGCTGTGGCGCTGAAGTTGCCTGAGAATGTGGAGTTGGTGGCATGTGAAACCCGCATGTGGAGCATTCGTTTGTGTGGGATGCTCACCAAGCTTCATTTCAGTCCTAGGCACTCAAATTGCACTAAGCATAGAGTGTGAAAACTGAGTTTCCTTGAGAGCTGCTTGGAAGCCTGATGGTGTGTGAAGTTAGTGAGCCAAATGGAGTTGTTCTCCCACAAGAACCACTCCGCTGATCCTTCTTCAATATGCTCTTCACCAACATGCAGTGTTTCCTTGATTGAATTAGCTCTCACACCAATATTTGCGTCTAGACCCTTTGCATTGAGGGCTATCTGAAAACGGCTGTGGCGCTGAAGTTGCCTGAGAATGTGGAGTTGGTGGCATGTGAAACCCGCATGTGGAGCATTCGTTTGTGTCGGATGTTCTACCAGGTTCATTCCTTGATAATGCACTCAAAGGGCACTAAGCATAGAGTGTGAAAACTGAGTTTCCTTGAGAGCTGCTTGGAAGCCTGATGGTGTGTGAAGTTAGTGAGCCAAATGGAGTTGTTCTCCCACAAGAACCACTCCGCTGATCTTCTTCAATATGCCCTTCACCAACATGCAGTGTTTCCTTGATTGAATTAGCTCTCACACCAATATTTGAGTCTAGAGCCTTTGCATTGAGGGCTATCTGAAAACGGCTGTGGCGCTCAAGTTGCCTGAGAATGTGGAGTTGGTGGCATGTGAAACCCGCATGTGGAGCATTCGTTTGTGTGGGATGCTCACCAAGCTTCATTTCAGTCCTAGGCACTCAAATTGCACTAAGCATAGAGTGTGAAAACTGAGTTTCCTTGAGAGCTGCTTGGAAGCCTGATGGTGTGTGAAGTTAGTGAGCCAAATGGAGTTGTTCTCCCACAAGAACCACTCCGCTGATCTTCTTCAATATGCCCTTCACCAACATGCAGTGTTTCCTTGATTGAATTAGCTCTCACACCAATATTTGTGTCTAGAGCCTTTGCATTGAGGGCTATCTGAAAACGGCTGTGGCGCTGAAGTTGCCTGAGAATGTGGAGTTGGTGGCATGTGAAACCCGCATGTGGAGCATTCGTTTGTGTGGGATGCTCACCAAGCTTCATTTCAGTCCTAGGCACTCAAAGGGCACTAAGCATAGAGTGTGAAAACTGAGTTTCCTTGAGAGCTGCTTGGAAGCCTGATGGTGTGTGAAGTTAGTGAGCCAAATGGAGTTGTTCTCCCACAAGAACCACTTGGCTGATCCTTCTTCAATATGCACTTCACCAACATGCAGTGTTTCCTTGATTGAATTAGCTCTCACACCAATATTTGCGTCTAGAGCCTTTGCATTGAGGGCTATCTGAAAACGGCTGTGGCGCTGAAGTTGCCTGAGAATGTGGAGTTGGTGGCATGTGAAACCCGCATGTGGAGCATTCGTTTGTGTCGGATGCTCACCAAGCTTCATTTCAGTCCTAGGCACTCAAATTGCACTAAGCATAGAGTGTGAAAACTGAGTTTCCTTGAGAGCTGCTTGGAAGCCTGATGGTGTGTGAAGTTAGTGAGCCAAATGGAGTTGTTCTCCCACAAGAACCACTCGGCTGATTCTTCTTCAATATGCCCTTCACCAACATGCAGTGTTTCCTTGATTGAATTAGCTCTCACACCAATATTTGAGTCTAGAGCCTTTGCATTGAGGGCTATCTGAAAACGGCTGTGGCGCTGAAGTTGCCTGAGAATGTGGAGTTGGTGGCATGTGAAACCCGCATGTGGAGCATTCGTTTGTGTCGGATGTTCTACCAGGTTCATTCCTAGATAATGCACTCAAAGGGCACTAAGCATAGATTGTGAAAACTGAGTTTCCTTGAGAGCTGCTTGGAAGCCTGATGGTGTGTGAAGTTAGTGAGCCAAATGGAGTTGTTCTCCCACAAGAACCACTCCGCTGATCCTTCTTCAATATGCCCTTCAACAACATGCAGTGTTTACTTGATTGAATTAGCTCTCACACCAATATTTGAGTCTAGAGCCTTTGCATTGAGGGCTATCTGAAAACGGCTGTGGCGCTGAAGTTGCCTGAGAATGTGGAGTTGGCCGCATGTGAAACCCGCATGTGGAGCATTCGTTTGTGTCGGATGCTCACCAAGCTTCATTTCAGTCCTAGGCACTCAAATTGCACTAAGCATAGAGTGTGAAAACTGAGTTTCCTTGAGAGCTGCTTGGAAGCCTGATGGTGTGTGAAGTTAGTGAGCCAAATGGAGTTGTTCTCCCACAAGAACCACTCGGCTGATTCTTCTTCAATATGCCCTTCACCAACATGCAGTGTTTCCTTGATTGAATTAGCTCTCACACCAATATTTGCATCTAGAGCCTTTGCATTGAGGGCTATCTGAAAACGGCTGTGGCGCTGAAGTTGCCTGAGAATGTGGAGTTGGTGGCATGTGAAACCCGCATGTGGAGCATTGGTTTGTATGGGATGCTCTACCAGGTTCATTCCTAGATAATGCACTCAAAGGGCACTAAGCATAGATTGTGAAAACTGAGTTTCTTGAGAGCTGCTTGGAAGCCTGATGGTGTGTGAAGTTAGTGAGCCAAATGGAGTTGTTCTCCCACAAGAACCACTTGGCTGATCCTTCTTCAATATGCCCTTCACCAACATGCAGTGTTTCCTTGATTGAATTAGCTCTCACACCAATATTTGCGTCTAGAGCCTTTGCATTGAGGGCTATCTGAAAACGGCTGTGGCGCTGAAGTTGCCTGAGAATGTGGAGTTGGTGGCATGTGAAACCCGCATGTGGAGCATTCGTTTGTGTCGGATGTTCTACCAGGTTCATTCCTTGATAATGCACTCAAAGGGCACTAAGCATAGAGTGTGAAAACTGAGTTTCCTTGAGAGCTGCTTGGAAGCCTGATGGTGTGTGAAGTTAGTGAGCCAAATGGAGTTGTTCTCCCACAAGAACCACTCGGCTGATCCTTCTTCAATATGCCCTTCACCAACATGCAGTGTTTCCTTGATTGAATTAGCTCTCACACCAATATTTGAGTCTAGAGCCTTTGCATTGAGGGCTATCTGAAAACGGCTGTGGCGCTCAAGTTGCCTGAGAATGTGGAGTTGGTGGCATGTGAAACCCGCATGTGGAGCATTCGTTTGTGTGGGATGCTCACCAAGTTTCATTTCAGTCCTAGGCACTCAAATTGCACTAAGCATAGAGTGTGAAAACTGAGTTTCCTTGAGAGCTGCTTGGAAGCCTGATGGTGTGTGAAGTTAGTGAGCCAAATGGAGTTGTTCTCCCACAAGAACCACTCGGCTGATCCTTCTTCAATATGCCCTTCACCAACATGCAGTGTTTCCTTGATTGAATTAGCTCTCACACCAATATTTGCATCTAGAGCCTTTGCATTGAGGGCTATCTGAAAACGGCTGTGGCGCTGAAGTTGCCTGAGAATGTGGAGTTGGTGGCATGTGAAACCCGCATGTGGAGCATTCGTTTGTGTGGGATGCTCACCAAGCTTCATTTCAGTCCTAGGCACTCAAAGGGCACTAAGCATAGAGTGTGAAAACTGAGTTTCCTTGAGAGCTGCTTGGAAGCCTGATGGTGTGTGAAGTTAGTGAGCCAAATGGAGTTGTTCTCCCACAAGAACCACTTGGCTGATCCTTCTTCAATATGCACTTCACCAACATGCAGTGTTTCCTTGATTGAATTAGCTCTCACACCAATATTTGCGTCTAGAGCCTTTGCATTGAGGGCTATCTGAAAACGGCTGTGGCGCTGAAGTTGCCTGAGAATGTGGAGTTGGTGGCATGTGAAACCCGCATGTGGAGCATTCGTTTGTGTCGGATGCTCACCAAGCTTCATTTCAGTCCTAGGCACTCAAATTGCACTAAGCATAGAGTGTGAAAACTGAGTTTCCTTGAGAGCTGCTTGGAAGCCTGATGGTGTGTGAAGTTAGTGAGCCAAATGGAGTTGTTCTCCCACAAGAACCACTCGGCTGATTCTTCTTCAATATGCCCTTCACCAACATGCAGTGTTTCCTTGATTGAATTAGCTCTCACACCAATATTTGAGTCTAGAGCCTTTGCATTGAGGGCTATCTGAAAACGGCTGTGGCGCTGAAGTTGCCTGAGAATGTGGAGTTGGTGGCATGTGAAACCCGCATGTGGAGCATTCGTTTGTGTGGGATGCTCTACCAGGTTCATTCCTAGATAATGCACTCAAATTGCACTAAGCATAGATTGTGAAAACTGAGTTTCTTGAGAGCTGCTTGGAAGCCTGATGGTGTGTGAAGTTAGTGAGCCAAATGGAGTTGTTCTCCCACAAGAACCACTTGGCTGATCCTTCTTCAATATGCCCTTCACCAACATGCAGTGTTTCCTTGATTGAATTAGCTCTCACACCAATATTTGCGTCTAGAGCCTTTGCATTGAGGGCTATCTGAAAACGGCTGTGGCGCTGAAGTTGCCTGAGAATGTGGAGTTGGTGGCATGTGAAACCCGCATGTGGAGCATTCGTTTGTGTGGGATGCTCACCAAGCTTCATTTCAGTCCTAGGCACTCAAAGGGCACTAAGCATAGAGTGTGAAAACTGAGTTTCCTTGAGAGCTGCTTGGAAGCCTGATGGTGTGTGAAGTTAATGAGCCAAATGGAGTTGTTCTCCCACAAGAACCGCACGGCTGATCCTTCTTCAATATGCCCTTCACCAACATGCAGTGTTTCCTTGATTGAATTAGCTCTCACACCAATATTTGCGTCTAGAGCCTTTGCATTGAGGGCTATCTGAAAACGGCTGTGGCGCTCAAGTTGCCTGAGAATGTGGAGTTGGTGGCATGTGAAACCCGCATGTGGAGCATTCGTTTGTGTGGGATGCTCACCAAGCTTCATTTCAGTCCTAGACACTCAAAGGGCACTAAGCATAGAGTGTGAAAACTGAGTTTCCTTGAGAGCTGCTTGGAAGCCTGATGGTGTATGAAGTTAGTGAGCCAAATGGAGTTGTTCTCCCGCAAGAACCACTCGGCTGATCCTTCTTCAATATGCCCTTCACCAACATGCAGTGTTTCCTTGATTGAATTAGCTCTCACACCAATATTTGTGTCTAGAGCCTTTGCATTGAGGGCTATCTGAAAACGGCTGTGGCGCTGAAGTTGCCTGAGAATGTGGAGTTGGTGGCATGTGAAACCCGCATGTGGAGCATTCGTTTGTGTGGGATGCTCACCAAGCTTCATTTCAGTCCTAGGCACTCAAATTGCACTAAGCATAGAGTGTGAAAACTGAGTTTCCTTGAGAGCTGCTTGGAAGCCTGATGGTGTGTGAAGTTAGTGAGCCAAATGGAGTTGTTCTCCCACAAGAACCACTCCGCTGATCTTCTTCAATATGCCCTTCACCAACATGCAGTGTTTCCTTGATTGAATTAGCTCTCACACCAATATTTGTGTCTAGAGCCTTTGCATTGAGGGCTATCTGAAAACGGCTGTGGCGCTGAAGTTGCCTGAGAATGTGGAGTTGGTGTCATGTGAATCCCGCATGTGGAGCATTCGTTTGTGTGGGATGCTCTACCAGGTTCATTCCTAGATAATGCACTCAAAGGGCACTAAGCATAGATTGTGAAAACTGAGTTTCTTGAGAGCTGCTTGGAAGCCTGATGGTGTGTGAAGTTAGTGAGCCAAATGGAGTTGTTCTCCCACAAGAACCACTTGGCTGATCCTTCTTCAATATGCCCTTCACCAACATGCAGTGTTTCCTTGATTGAATTAGCTCTCACACCAATATTTGTGTCTAGAGCCTTTGCATTGAGGGCTATCTGAAAACGGCTGTGGCGCTGAATTTGCCTGAGAATGTGGAGTTGGTGGCATGTGAAACCCGCATGTGGAGCATTCGTTTGTGTGGGATGCTCACCAAGTTTCATTTCAGTCCTAGGCACTCAAAGGGCACTAAGCATAGAGTGTGAAAACTGAGTTTCCTTGAGAGCTGCTTGGAAGCCTGATGGTGTATGAAGTTAATGAGCCAAATGGAGTTGTTCTCCCACAAGAACCACACGGCTGATCCTTCTTCAATATGCCCTTCACCAACATGCAGTGTTTCCTTGATTGAATTAGCTCTCACACCAATATTTGCGTCTAGAGCCTTTGCATTGAGGGCTATCTGAAAACGGCTGTGGTGCTGAAGTTGGCTGAGAATGTGGAGTTGGTGGCATGTGAAACCCGCATGTGGAGCACTCGTTTGTGTGGGATGCTCACCAAGCTTCATTTCAGTCCTAGGCACTCAAAGGGCACTAAGCATAGAGTGTGAAAACTGAGTTTCCTTGAGAGCTGCTTGGAAGGCTGATGGTGTATGAAGTTAGTGAGCCAAATGGAGTTGTTCTCCCGCAAGAACCACTCGGCTGATCCTTCTTCAATATGCCCTTCACCAACATGCAGTGTTTCCTTGATTGAATTAGCTCTCACACCAATATTTGTGTCTAGAGCCTTTGCATTGAGGGGCTATCTGAAAACGGCTGTGGCGCTGAAGTTGCCTGAGAATGTGGAGTTGGTGGCATGTGAAACCCGCATGTGGAGCATTCGTTTGTGTGGATGCTCACCAAGCTTCATTTCAGTCCTAGGCACTCAAATTGCACTAAGCATAGAGTGTGAAAACTGAGTTTCCTTGAGAGCTGCTTGGAAGCCTGATGGTGTGTGAAGTTAGTGAGCCAATGGAGTTGTTCTCCCACAAGAACCACTCGGCTGATCCTTCTTCAATATGCTCTTCACCAACATGCAGTGTTTCCTTGATTGAATAGCTCTCACACCAATATTTGCGTATAGAGCCTTTGCATTGAGGGCTATCTGAAAACGGCTGTGGCGCTGAAGTTGCCTGAGAATGTGGAGTTGGTGTCATGTGAAACCCGCATGTGGAGCATTCGTTTGTGTGGGATGCTCTACCAGCTTCATTCCTAGATAATGCACTCAAAGGGCACTAAGCATAGATTGTGAAAACTGAGTTTCTTGAGAGCTGCTTGGAAGCCTGATGGTGTGTGAAGTTAGTGAGCCAAATGGAGTTGTTCTCCCACAAGAACCACTTGGCTGATCCTTCTTCAATATGCCCCTTCACCAACATGCAGTGTTTCCTTGATTGAATTAGCTCTCACACCAATATTTGTGTCTAGAGCCTTTGCATTGAGGGCTATCTGAAAACGGCTGTGGCGCTGAAGTTGCCTGAGAATGTGGAGTTGGTGGCATGTGAAACCCGCATGTGGAGCATTCGTTTGTGTGGGATGCTCACCAAGTTTCATTTCAGTCCTAGGCACTCAAAGGGCACTAAGCATAGAGTGTGAAAACTGAGTTTCCTTGAGAGCTGCTTGGAAGCCTGATGGTGTATGAAGTTAATGAGCCAAATGGAGTTGTTCTCCCACAAGAACCACACGGCTGATCCTTCTTCAATATGCCCTTCACCAACATGCAGTGTTTCCTTGATTGAATTAGCTCTCACACCAATATTTGCGTCTAGAGCCTTTGCATTGAGGGCTATCTGAAAACGGCTGTGGCGCTGAAGTTGCCTGAGAATGTGGAGCTGGTGGCATGTGAAACCCGCATGTGGAGCATTGGTTTGTGTGGGATGCTCACCAAGCTTCATTTCAGTCCTAGGCACTCAAATTGCACTAAGCATAGAGTGTGAAAACTGAGTTTCCTTGAGAGCTGCTTGAAGCCTGATGGTGTGTGAAGTTAGTGAGCCAAATGGAGTTGTTCTCCCACAAGAACCACTCCGCTGATCCTTCTTCAATATGCTCTTCACCAACATGCAGTGTTTCCTTGATTGAATTAGCTCTCACACCAATATTTGCGTCTAGAGCCTTTGCATTGAGGGCTATCTGAAAATGGCTGTGTCGCTCAAGTTGCCTGAGAATGTGGAGTTGGTGGCATGTGAAACCCGCATGTGGAGCATTCGTTTGTGTCGGATGTTCTACCAGGTTCATTCCTAGATAATGCACTCAAAGGGCACTAAGCATAGAGTGTGAAAACTGAGTTTCCTTGAGAGCTGCTTGGAAGCCTGATGGTGTGTGAAGTTAGTGAGCCAAATGGAGTTGTTCTCCCACAAGAACCACTTGGCTGATCCTTCTTCAATATGCCCTTCACCACATGCAGTGTTTCCTTGATTGAATTAGCTCTCACACAATATTTGCGTCTAAAGCCTTTGCATTGAGGGGCTATCTGAAAACGGCTGTGGCGCTGAAGTTGCCTGAGAATGTGGAGTTGGTGGCATGTGAAACCCGCATGTGGAGCATTCGTTTGTGTGGGATGCTCACCAAGTTTCATTTCAGTCCTAGGCACTCAAAGGGCACTAAGCATAGAGTGTGAAAACTGAGTTTCCTTGAGAGCTGCTTGGAAGCCTGATGGTGTATGAAGTTAATGAGCCAAATGGAGTTGTTCTCCCACAAGAACCACACGGCTGATCCTTCTTCAATATGCCCTTCACCAACATGCAGTGTTTCCTTGATTGAATTAGCTCTCACACCAATATTTGCGTCTAGAGCCTTTGCATTGAGGGCTATCTGAAAACGGCTGTGGTGCTGAAGTTGGCTGAGAATGTGGCAGTTGGTGGCATGTGAAACCCGCATGTGGAGCACTCGTTTGTGTGGGATGCTCACCAAGCTTCATTTCAGTCCTAGGCACTCAAAGGCACTAAGCATAGAGTGTGAAAACTGAGTTTCCTTGAGAGCTGCTTGGAAGGCTGATGGTGTATGAAGTTAGTGAGCCAAATGGAGTTGTTCTCCCACAAGAACCACTAGGCTGATCCTTCTTCAATATGCCCTTCACCAACATGCAGTGTTTCCTTGATTGAATTAGCTCTCACACCAATATTTGTGTCTAGAGCCTTTGCATTGAGGGCTATCTGAAAACGGCTGTGGCGCTGAAGTTGCCTGAGAATGTGGAGTTGGTGGCATGTGAAACCCGCATGTGGAGCATTCGTTTGTGTGGGATGCTCACCAAGCTTCATTCAGTCCTAGGCACTCAAATTGCACTAAGCATAGAGTGTGAAAACTGAGTTTCCTTGAGAGCTGCTTGGAAGCCTGATGGTGTGTGAAGTTAGTGAGCCAAATGGAGTTGTTCTCCCACAAGAACCACTCGGCTGATCCTTCTTCAATATGCTCTTCACCAACATGCAGTGTTTCCTTGATTGAATTAGCTCTCACACCAATATTTGCGTATAGAGCCTTTGCATTGAGGGCTATCTGAAAACGGCTGTGGCGCTGAAGTTGCCTGAGAATGTGGAGTTGGTGTCATGTGAATCCCGCATGTGGAGCATTCGTTTGTGTGGATGCTCTACCAGCTTCATTCCTAGATAATGCACTCAAAGGGCACTAAGCATAGATTGTGAAAACTGAGTTTCTTGAGAGCTGCTTGGAAGCCTGATGGTGTGTGAAGTTAGTGAGCCAAATGGAGTTGTTCTCCCACAAGAACCACTTGGCTGATCCTTCTTCAATATGCCCTTCACCAACATGCAGTGTTTCCTTGATTGAATTAGCTCTCACACCAATATTTGTGTCTAGAGCCTTTGCATTGAGGGCTATCTGAAAACGGCTGTGGCGCTGAAGTTGCCTGAGAATGTGGAGTTGGTGGCATGTGAAACCCGCATGTGGAGCATTCGTTTGTGTGGGATGCTCACCAAGTTTCATTTCAGTCCTAGGCACTCAAAGGGCACTAAGCATAGAGTGTGAAAACTGAGTTTCCTTGAGAGCTGCTTGGAAGCCTGATGGTGTATGAAGTTAATGAGCCAAATGGAGTTGTTCTCCCACAAGAACCACACGGCTGATCCTTCTTCAATATGCCCTTCACCAACATGCAGTGTTTCCTTGATTGAATTAGCTCTCACACCAATATTTGCGTCTAGAGCCTTTGCATTGAGGGCTATCTGAAAACGGCTGTGGCGCTGAAGTTGCCTGAGAATGTGGAGCTGGTGGCATGTGAAACCCGCATGTGGAGCATTGGTTTGTGTGGGATGCTCACCAAGCTTCATTTCAGTCCTAGGCACTCAAATTGCACTAAGCATAGAGTGTGAAAACTGAGTTTCCTTGAGAGCTGCTTGGAAGCCTGATGGTGTGTGAAGTTAGTGAGCCAAATGGAGTTGTTCTCCCACAAGAACCACTCCGCTGATCCTTCTTCAATATGCTCTTCACCAACATGCAGTGTTTCCTTGATTGAATTAGCTCTCACACCAATATTTGCGTCTAGAGCCTTTGCATTGAGGGCTATCTGAAAATGGCTGTGTCGCTCAAGTTGCCTGAGAATGTGGAGTTGGTGGCATGTGAAACCCGCATGTGGAGCATTCGTTTGTGTCGGATGTTCTACCAGGTTCATTCCTAGATAATGCACTCAAAGGGCACTAAGCATAGAGTGTGAAAACTGAGTTTCCTTGAGAGCTGCTTGGAAGCCTGATGGTGTGTGAAGTTAGTGAGCCAAATGGAGTTGTTCTCCCACAGAACCACTTGGCTGATCCTTCTTCAATATGCCCTTCACCAACATGCAGTGTTTCCTTGATTGAATTAGCTCTCACACCAATATTTGCGTCTAAAGCCTTTGCATTGAGGGCTATCTGAAAACGGCTGTGGCGCTGAAGTTGCCTGAGAATGTGGAGTTGGTGGCATGTGAAACCCGCATGTGGAGCATTCGTTTGTGTGGGATGCTCACCAAGCTTCATTTCAGTCCTAGGCACTCAAAGGGCACTAAGCATAGAGTGTGAAAACTGAGTTTCCTTGAGAGCTGCTTGGAAGCCTGATGGTGTATGAAGTTAGTGAGCCAAATGGAGTCTGTTCATCCCACAGAACCGCACGGCTGATCCTTCTTCAATATGCCTTCACCAACATGCAGTGTTTCCTTGATTGAATTAGCTCTCACACCAATATTTGCGTCTAGAGCCTTTGCATTGAGGGCTATCTGAAAACGGCTGTGGCGCTGAATTTGCCTGAGAATGTGGAGTTGGTGGCATGTGAAACCCGCATGTGGAGCATTCGTTTGTGTGGATGCTCACCAAGTTTCATTTCAGTCCTAGGCACTCAAAGGGCACTAAGCATAGAGTGTGAAAACTGAGTTTCCTTGAGAGCTGCTTGGAAGCCTGATGGTGTATGAAGTTAATGAGCCAAATGGAGTTGTTCTCCCACAAGAACCACACGGCTGATCCTTCTTCAATATGCCCTTCACCAACATGCAGTGTTTCCTGATTGAATTAGCTCTCACACCAATATTTGCGTCTAGAGCCTTTGCATTGAGGGCTATCTGAAAACGGCTGTGGTGCTGAAGTTGCCTGAGAATGTGGAGTTGGTGGCATGTGAAACCCGCATGTGGAGCACTCGTTTGTGTGGGATGCTCACCAAGCTTCATTTCAGTCCTAGGCACTCAAAGGGCACTAAGCATAGAGTGTGAAAACTGAGTTTCCTTGAGAGCTGCTTGGAAGGCTGATGGTGTATGAAGTTAGTGAGCCAAATGGAGTTGTTCTCCCGCAAGAACCACTCGGCTGATCCTTCTTCAATATGCCCTTCACCAACATGCAGTGTTTCCTTGATTGAATTAGCTCTCACACCAATATTTGTGTCTAGAGCCTTTGCATTGAGGGCTATCTGAAAAACGGCTGTGGCGCTGAAGTTGCCTGAGAATGTGGAGTTGGGTGGCATGTGAAACCGCATGTGGAGCATCGTTTGTGTGGGATGCTCACCAAGCTTCATTTCAGTCCTAGGCACTCAAATTGCACTAAGCATAGAGTGTGAAAACTGAGTTTCCTTGAGAGCTGCTTGGAAGCCTGATGGTGTGTGAAGTTAGTGAGCCAAATGGAGTTGTTCTCCCACAAGAACCACTCGGCTGATCCTTCTTCAATATGCTCTTCACCAACATGCAGTGTTTTCCTTGATTGAATTAGCTCTCACACCAATATTTGCGTATAGAGCCTTTGCATTGAGGGCTATCTGAAAACGGCTGTGGGGGCGCTCAAGTGCCTTGAGAATGTGGAGTTGGTGTCATGTGAATCCCGCATGTGGAGCATTCGTTTGTGTGGGATGCTCTACCAGCTTCATTCCTAGATAATGCACTCAAAGGGCACTAAGCATAGATTGTGAAAACTGAGTTTCTTGAGAGCTGCTTGGAAGCCTGATGGTGTGTGAAGTTAGTGAGCCAAATGGAGTTGTTCTCCCACAAGAACCACTTGGCTGATCCTTCTTCAATATGCCCTTCACCAACATGCAGTGTTTCCTTGATTGAATTAGCTCTCACACCAATATTTGTGTCTAGAGCCTTTGCATTGAGGGCTATCTGAAAAACGGCTGTGGCGCTGAAGTTGCCTGAGAATGTGGAGTTGGTGCATGTGAAACCCGCATGTGGAGCATTCGTTTGTGTGGGATGCTCACCAAGTTTCATTTCAGTCCTAGGCACTCAAAGGGCACTAAGCATAGAGTGTGAAAACTGAGTTTCCTTGAGAGCTGCTTGGAAGCCTGATGGTGTATGAAGTTAATGAGCCAAATGGAGTTGTTCTCCCACAAGAACCACACGGCTGATCCTTCTTCAATATGCCCTTCACCAACATGCAGTGTTTCCTTGATTGAATTAGCTCTCACACCAATATTTGCGTCTAGAGCCTTTGCATTGAGGGCTATCTGAAAACGGCTGTGGCGCTGAAGTTGCCTGAGAATGTGGAGCTGGTGGCATGTGAAACCCGCATGTGGAGCATTGGTTTGTGTGGGATGCTCACAAGCTTCATTTCAGTCCTAGGCACTCAAATTGCACTAAGCATAGAGTGTGAAAACTGAGTTTCCTTGAGAGCTGCTTGGAAGCCTGATGGTGTGTGAAGTTAGTGAGCCAAATGGAGTCGTTCTCCCACAAGAACCACTCCGCTGATCCTTCTTCAATATGCTCTCACCAACATGCAGTGTTTCCTTGATTGAATTAGCTCTCACACCAATATTTGCGTCTAGAGCCTTTGCATTGAGGGCTATCTGAAAATGGCTGTGTCGCTCAAGTTGCCTGAGAATGTGGAGTTGGTGGCATGTGAAACCCGCATGTGGAGCATTCGTTTGTGTCGGATGTTCTACCAGGTTCATTCCTAGATAATGCACTCAAAGGGCACTAAGCATAGAGTGTGAAAACTGAGTTTCCTTGAGAGCTGCTTGGAAGCCTGATGTGTGTGAAGTTAGTGAGCCAAATGGAGTTGTTCTCCACAAGAACCACTTGGCTGATCCTTCTTCAATATGCCCTTCACCAACATGCAGTGTTTCCTTGATTGAATTAGCTCTCACACAATATTTGCGTCTAAAGCCTTTGCATTGAGGGCTATCTGAAAACGGCTGTGGCGCTGAAGTTGCCTGAGAATGTGGAGTTGGTGGCATGTGAAACCCGCATGTGGAGGCATTCGTTGTGTGGAATGCTCACCAAGCTTCATTTCAGTCCTAGGCACTCAAAAGGGCACTAAGCATAGAGTGTGAAACTGAGTTTCCTTGAGAGATGCTGCTTGGAAGCCTGATGGGTGTATGAAGTTAGTGAGCCAAATGGAGTTGTTCTCCCACAAGAACCGCACGGCTGATCCTTCTTCAATATGCCCTTCACCAACATTGCAGTGTTTCCTTGATTGAATTAGCTCTCACACCAATATTTGCGTCTAGAGCCTTTGCATTGAGGGCTATCTGAAAACGGCTGTGGCGCTCAAGTTGCCTGAGAATGTGGAGTTGGTGGCATGTGAAACCCGCATGTGGAGCATTCGTTTGTGTGGGATGCTCACCAAGCTTCATTTCAGTCCTAGGCACTCAAAGGGCACTAAGCATAGAGTGTGAAAACTGAGTTTCCTTTGAGAGCTGCTTGGAAGCCTGATGGTGTATGAAGTTAGTGAGCCAAATGGAGTTGTTCTCCCGCAAGAACCACTCGGCTGATCCTTCTTCAATATGCCCTTCACCAACATGCAGTGTTTCCTTGATTGAATTAGCTCTCACACCAATATTTGCTGTCTAGAGCCTTTGCATTGAGGGCTATCTGAAAACGGCTGTGGCGCTGAAGTTCGCCTGAGAATGTGGAGTTGGTGGCATGTGAAACCCGCATGTGGAGCATTCGTTTGTGTGGGATGCTCACCAAGCTTCATTTCAGTCTAGGCACTCAAATTGCACTAAGCATAGAGTGTGAAAACTGAGTTTCCTTGAGAGCTGCTTGGAAGCCTGATGGTGTGTGAAGTTAGTGAGCCAAATGGAGTTGTTCTCCCCTCAAGAACCACTCGGCTGATCCTTCTTCAATATGCTCTTCACCAACATGCAGTGTTTCCTTGATCGAATTATCTCTCACACCAATATTTGCGTCTAGAGCCTTTGCATTGAGGG